>NW_026777053.1:32500-224111 GCF_030936135.1 Gavia stellata
GCTAACCCTAACCCGAACCCGAACCCGAACCCTAACCCCTAACCCCTAACCCTAACCCTAACCCTAACCCGAACCCGAACCCGAACCCGAACCCTAACCCTAACCCGAACCCTAACCCTAACCCTAACCCGAACCCGAACCCGAACCCTAACCCTAACGCTAACCCTAACCCTAACCCGAACCCGAACCCAAACCCGAACCCAAACCCGAACCCTTACCAGAACCCTAACCCCTAACCCTAACCCGAACCCGAACCCGAACCCGAACCCAAACCCGAACCCTTACCAGAACCCTTGCCCAAACCCTAACCCTAACCCTAACCCGAACCCTAACCCGAAACCTAACCCGAACCCAAACCCGAACCCTTACCAGAACCCTTGCCCGAACCCTAACCCTAACCCTAACCCTAACCCTAACCCTAACCTAAACCCGAACCCCAACCCGAACCCTTACCAGAACCCTTGCCCGAACCCTAACCCTAACCCTAACCCTAAACTTAACCCTAACCCTAGTACTAACCTGCACCCTAACTCTTACCCCCTGACCCCTAACCCCTAACCGCTAACCCTAACCTTAACCCGACCCCTAAAACCTTAACCCCTAACCCTAAAACGCTAAGCCTAACGTGAACCCTAACCCGAACCCTATCTATCCCTAATGGGCTCATGATCAAGGAGTGGACCTTACCATGGCTACTATTGCACCGGTTATCCAAGACTGTGAAACACTGACTCTAATCAAGCAAGCCAAGCGGTTAAAGCTTCCCTGGTACAGAGGACGATGGCTTAAATATAAATATGGGGAGGTCTGGCATGTTTGTTATATCACACTCATAGAAACCCGCCAAGGCAAGCGCCATGTGCTTACAATGGTAGAGGCAACCACCAGATGGCTGTAAACATATCCTGTGCCCCATGCCACTGCCCAGAACACTATCCTGGGCCTTGAAAAACGAGTCTTCGGTGGCATGGCACCCCAGAAAGAATTGAGTCAGACAACGAGACTCATTTCCAAAATAACCTCATAGACACCTGGGCCAAAGAGCATGGCATTGAGTGGGTATATCACATCCCCTGTCATGCACCAGAGTCTGGGAAAATCAAACGATACAATGGACTTGTAAAGACTACACTGAGATCAATTGGTGCTGGGGCTTTCAAGCAGTGGGACACACATTTAACAAAGCCACCTGCTTAGTCAACACTGGGGGATCTGCCAGTCAGGCTGGTCCTGCCCAATCAACACTTTTACGTACTGTAGAAGGGGATAAAGTCCCCGTAGTGCACATAAAAAATACGATAGGGAAGACAGTCTGGGTTATTCCTGCCTCAGACAAAGGCAACCCTATCTGTGGGATTGCTTTTGCTCAAGGACCTGGGTGCACTTGGTGCATAATGCAGAAGGATGGGGAATTCCGATGTGTACCTCAAGGGGATTTGGTTTTGGGTGAGAATAGCTAATGATTTGAATTGTATGATGATAATTGCTATATAATACTGTATACCATCACTACTATGGTTGCTGTATGCTGTATCAACGGTATTACAGTAAGAATCACCGAAATCAATGAAGAATGAATTTCGATGAAACCAAGCAAAGTGCAGTGATCAGAGCACTAGACAAGCGCAGCAGTGGTGAAACCAGAACTGGCTTCAACATGCAACAATCTGACACCACACACCATCTCTCCTGCCCTGTAGAACTGTTATGACAGATGGACCCAAAGTCACAGAACTAAATAGACTCAATGGACATTTTAGAGGGATGGCTCATAGACTTAGGGAATGATATTTGTATGTATATATCAAAAGACAGGAAAGGTGGTGGTGATGAATTGAGATGTCTTGGAAAGTGTGGGACCTGGGCATGACATAGATGGTATAGAAGAAGGGGTGGATATTGTACTGCTTTCGGCTGCTGTAGAGTTAATTTTCTTCCTAGTAGCTGGTATAGTACTGTATTTTGGATTTAGGATGAGAGTGATGTTGATAACACACTGATGTTTTAGTTGTTGCTGAGCAGTGCTTACAGGAAGTCAAAGACTTTTCAGCTTCTCACAGTGCCTTGCCAGGTGCACAAGAAGCTGGGAGGGGACACAGCCAGGACAGCTGACCCAAACGGACCAAAGGGATATTCCATACCATATGACATCAAGCTGAAGAAAAAAATAGGGGGTGGGTCTGCTGCTTGGGAATTGGCTAGGCATCGGTCAGAGGGTGGTCAGCAATTGGATGTGGATCATTTGTTCTGTATATTCTTTTGTCATTATTATTATTATTATTTTCTTCCTTTTCTGTCCTATTAAATTGTTTTTATCTCAGCTCATGAGTTTTACCTTTTCTCTGATTGTCTCCCCCATTCCACTGGGGGGAGTGAGCGAGCGGCTGTGTGGTCCTTAGTTGCTGGCTTGGGTTAAACCATGACACTGCTCCAGCACTATCACCTACGCAGTTACATGTGACACCACAAGGACCTGCACAAGCCCGCTGCATGCTCCTGCCCTACTAGCTACAGTGCCATCAGTGTCATCACAAGGACATCCACCCACCAGGGGCCACCTCTGCCCTACAATCTACTTGGGATCATGTGACATCACAAGCAGCTGCAGAAGCTGGGGGCCTGCTCCGGCCCTATCCCATATAAAGGCACAGTTGACATTGCAAGCACATGCAAAAGCCAGGTGCCTCCTTCAGCCCTATGACATACTCAGGCACATGTGACATCCCAAGCCACAGCACAAGCCAGGGACATGCTCCTAGCCTAGCACGTATGCAGGTACCAGAGACATCACATGCCCCTGGGCAAGTCAGGGACCTGCTCCTGGTCTGAAACCTCCACAGCCACCAGTGACGTCACAAGCACCTGCACAAGCCAGGGACCTGCTCCAGCCCTAATAGCTACAGAGCCACCAAAGAAATCACAAGCGGTTGCACCAGTTGGGGGCCTGCTCCGGCCCTATCACCTACTCAGACACATGTGACCTCCCAACCACATAAATAAGCCAAGTGTCTACTTCTAACCGATCACTTATTCAGACACCTGCTCAAGCCAGCGGCTGGTTCGTACCATCACCTACTCTGCTGCCTATGACATCACAATCAACTGCCGTGGCCAGGGGCCTGCTCCTGGCCTAATACCTACTTAGCCACCAGTGACCTCACAAGCACCTGCACAGCAAGAGCAGCCTCACTGCCAACAGTCCAGCTTTTTCACCTCCATCTCCACCTCTGTCTCCCATCTCCCCATGCTCTCCTCCCTCCCAGGCACCTTTCTCACCCACTCCGTGACCTCCCAATGCCTCTGTCTGTCTTTGTGTTTTTGTGGCAGGTGTTACCTGAGAAGCAGTGTCCCAGCCGGGTCAACTGCATCTCTTTCTAATCTCCCTCTGTTGTCATCATGACTGTACCAGCTGTCTGATGTGCTTTTCAATCTCATGGGTCCTCTTGTCCTGCCTCTCTTCTGCTGTTAAATACTGTTCCAGCAAGCAAAGTGACAACCAGTCAGTTGGCCTCTTACCTGCATCTTCCTGAGCTGGACAGATGGTAGGAACTGTCACCATCAGTCCCAGCTGGGCTTGAAGTCTTCTCCTGGCATAGGCATGGCTCTGGGTGTGCTTGGTGGCTACCATGCTTCCTGAAGGAGACCAGCAACACTCAAAGTGACTCCTGGCCAACGTCCCACTGCAAGAGCTGATCTGAAGGCAGGTGGGCAACAGACCCTGAGGCCGTGCCAGGGGTGGTCACACCTGGCTCCTTCCAGCAGGATTTTGGAAAGTCCGTTCCCAGCTGTGAGCACCAGGCCAAAGGGCATGGGGCAGAAACAGCCCCCACCCCCCAGGGCCCCAGCCCCCAACTGCCCTCTGACCCCAAACTACTAAATCTTCCAAACAGACTCTCCCTCTAACTGAATTATCTTCAGTTTTAAGAACACCCCCCCCCCCCCCATATACTTCCAGACTAAGTAGTCTATAACTTTCAGAAGGCAATTTGGGCTTCAATTCCAGAACAAAACATTTTTCATTACACAATCTCAGCCACCACATCCATGATCATCTTCTCAGTGACCCACAAATGCTGCGTTGTAGAAAAATCTAATGACTTATAAAAAGCATCCTCTCCTCCCTAAATCTTTGTTTATCTCCTCTCCTCAGACTACTGCAGTAATAATACTATTATGCTGTAATTACCACCACTCTGAAACCCCTCCAAAGCATTATTCTCTGACGTGACTGACAGCACTGTTGATAAGGGAGAACCATCACTAACCATGCACCCACCTGTTAGTCTTTTTGCAGCAAGGCCTCTGTGACCGAGCACATCTACGTGGATGTCTCTGCCTGACAGGAGACGACTGGCCTAAAAAGAGTGTCTTAGGTTGTCTTGCCTCTAGTGAAAGCAAAGAATTTGGAATAATGATACAAACAAGTTCAAGAGAAAGCAGGATAGCGGAAGAGGCAGAAAAGGTGATGTGCCTCACCCACCTCGAATTTCAGAGGAATTTTCAAGGTTTTTGCTTTTTTTTTTGTTTTTAAATCACTAGCCAGCACAAGGGAAAAAAACCCCATGCCTGCTCTTTCAGTAGAACTGAAAACTACAAGAGTAAAACTATCAAGTCTGCGCAATTACTCTTCAATCCCGGACACATAGGCCTTTTTTTTTTTTTTTCTTTTTACCTCTCTGTGGAGAGCTTTAACTTAATATCACTGAGTTCTGTTATGGGAATAGCAAAACGTCCTCTGTAAATCTTTGAAAAGAACAGTACATTGAAGGAAAACTGTTCATATAAACCGCAAATGACATGTTTCTGCTGTCAAAGGTTATAATGCCTTTGAGTATCTTCAATATCCTCATCTTCTTTTTCTTCATTTTCTTCTGATGACACTGTAACTACCATACCTCAACATAACATTAAACTGTTCAAGTCCTCTTGCAAGGCATATAAAATCCAAAATGCCCTACACAGATGCCTGCAGGTTTTGCTATTACCATCACGTTAATGACACAATCTGTCCTGCCAAACCTACAACCTGAAAAACCTGAAGACAATCAGCACACAGACGCATATGTACCGATCTTGTTCTGTCCTGCTGGGTGACTTGTCATCAGCCTCAGTGACTGACAGCAGGCAAGACTCTCTCATCTGGCTTCGCTCTAATGCAGCTCCTAGGAAAATGGCTATTTATTTCAGAAAGTCAGGCCTTGTTATCTTGGGAAAGTGTGATTTCCCACTGAGTACCAAGATGACAGTTCTTAATTATATGTCCTGAGAGCAGCTTCCACCGGCTGTCCCCTGCTACACACCAACAGGAACAGCACTGTCCTCTCCCCTGCCCATCTCCACGCTAGGGAGGAGCTGTTCACACACCCTGGCAGCCGGCCGTGCAGCCTGAAAATTCCTACTGTGCTGCTCAAGGCCAAGAAAACTGTCACGCTATGGCTGTACCCACATCACTGTTCCTCATTCTGAGTGACACTGCCTATTTCTTTATATTCCCATCTGTCTGCAGCCAGCTGATGCCTTCTGTCTCATAAGCGTTTTAGAAAAGCACACTTTTTTTTTCTGAATACCTCCTTTGACCTCACTACAAGACTGGCTCAGAGTCCATATGACTGGTAAAGTCTGTAGTGATACAGAATTGTGCAGGAACGGGAAATATCCAGTGGTTCAGCTCATTTCAATCGTTTAAGACAAGGCTTTTGGCTAGAACACAGTCAAGAAAAATTAAACCCAGAACTAACCTACACTCCCACCTTGATTGGCACCTCTTTCTTCATCAGTTGTTTGCATTTCTTTCTTTCTTCAGAAGTACATGGCAAGATTTTCCTTATTAAGAGAAACAAGAAAGATTAGCCACAAATATTCAGAAATCCTGACATCCACATACTTGCCGCCTACACAGTAACATTAGCAGGTCCTGCCTATACACAAAAGATTAAAATAATGTACTGTTTTCCTACACAGGAAGAAACTAAGGATCAGCTGAATACAACCATCTCTTCATATGTGTTGTCACAAGAGGCACATGCTGCTTCAGCTTCTATCTTTCAGGCTGTTACCTATGAGAAAATGGAAGCATATTTTAAAGCAAGGAAATCTTCTATTGGAAAGTCAGTTCATGGACTCATTTGCCTCTCAATGCACGTATCCAATAAATAGCCCAGGAAACGTTACAGAAGTGATTAGCAAAGCAAACCCACGACTCCTCAAGAGATTCCCGGGCAGTGAGGAGGAGAGATGCCCTGTCCTGGCATGGCCCAGGGCATCCTCCTGTGATCAGAAGGAAGGACAGAGCCCCCTCACTTTCACCATGGGGGCATCTCCGAAGCTGAGGCGTGGCTGCCCCTTGGCTTCTGCAGATACAGTTATTTGCTACTCCCTTCACGGCCAAAACTGTTTCTCCTCGTGGCACATGGAGTGGACAAATGCCACATCCATGTTAGTCTGGGAAGACTTCAGGGAAATGAGGAGGTCCCAGCATGCACACTGGTAGGATGACAGTGAAAAGGAGCTCTGTCAAGTTTTTTTTTGCTGTTTCACATCTGAACTCAGACATCTGTGTGCATCAAAGTCAGCTTCCCCCCCCCAGGCTGCACAGCTATTTGCCAGTGAAAGTGAGGTGGGCTAGCTGGTCTTTGGGATCAGTCAGCTCCTTGCTTTTTTAATAGTGTGCCTACACTATTCCTTTTTTCCACCTTTTCTTTCTCCCTGCTTCCCCCCAGATCCATTCTCTAGTAAAGATAATTTTGATTTGTCTTTCTGGACAGATCGTAGAGTAGGTAGATACAGGATATAAGTATAGGCTGGTCTATACCTTCAGAGCTGTAGGCTATGGGTAGAGTTACTGTTTTTTAATTACCATGTCTTTTCCATACTCTATAATAGAGAAGCATGTGGACAGCAGTGTAGTCCTCCTACTGAGAAGCTGGGCTCGGTCTAGAATGGCAAGGAGCTCACCCTGACTGATAGGGTAGGAAGTGCGACGGAAAAGGAGCACGGCAAAGAGAGCCGTTAAAGTGGCAACTGAAAGCCGGTCACTCCTGTATACAATGGGGGAAAGTGTGGGCTGGAGAGCCAGAGGGCTCTGCTGCTAACACTGGCAACAGGTCAGCAGAAGGTCCTCTTCAGAGAAGGTGTCATGCATTGGAGTCTTTCAAAAAGGCCTTTGTAACTGCTGTGAATTGGGGCCCTGTGACAATGAAGGTAAGGTCGTCAACCTGCAGCTCTGCAGCAGTTAAAACTACTACTGAAACACTTTTGATGGCAGATGCTGCTCTGTGGGTTTTGTTTTGGGTACTCATTTCATTGAGCTATAATAATTTCTTTGCAATTAGGTGATGGGGAACTTCTTGTACTGGTCTTCTCTTTCTGGAGTGCCTCCTGACATCCTTTGTTATCCAGAGCCTTCCCCTCTGTTGCCAAGATGAGCAATGGTCGTGATTTGGACTGAATCCTGTAACGACTTCTTCAAGTCTGATTTTCAAGGTCCAAAGCCTCATATTTATAGTCCAAAGCCTTATTTACAGGGTCCAAAGGCTCGCTTTCAGGCCCAAACCCTCATTTTTAGCTTCCAAAGGCTCCTTTTCAGGGACTAAAACCTCACTTTTAGACTTCAGTCTGCAATTGTGAGAGTCCACAGCCTTGTTTCGAGCCTCTGAAGACCCATTTTTAGGGTGCAAAGCCTTAGCTTTTGACACAGAAGCATCATTTGAGGGCACAAAATCTGATTTCAGGGTTCAAAGCCTCGTTTTCATTTCCAAAGGCCCCTTTTTAGGGACCAAGGCCCCATTTTGAAGGCCCAAACCCTCCTTTTCAGGGTTCAAACTTCTCTTTTAAACCTCAAAGCCTCAATTGTAGTGCCAAAGCCCTGTATTCGGGACCGAAGCTTCATTTCTTAGGGCCATAGAGGAACCAACAGGTTCCCCTCATTTTCAGGGTCCAAATCGTCATTTGTAGCATCTAGCCCATCCTTTTTAGTGTCCAAAGCATGCTTTTTAGGGCCAAAATCCTCATTTTGAGGGTCTAAACCTGTCTTTTATTACCCATAGCCTTTTTTTAGGGGCTACGGCTTCATTTATAGGCTCTAAACCCTCATTTTTAGAGCAGAAAGCCTCTGCAGAGCTCCTGGAGGAGAAACAGCTCAAGTACCTGACGCAGACGGAGCAGGCATGGAGGATCGGAGAGTGCTTGGCGGGGACAATCCCCAGCCCCCAGGGCCTGGGCTAGACAAGGGCTGCCCGGGCGATGGGTCACAGTGGGGCCCTTTGTGACCTCCCTTTGTGACAGCCCATGGTGCTCCATATAGCCAGCACAACCCCCATCCAGCAGTGTCCAGCAGGACGTTGACAGGACAGGCCAGGAGCATGGAGCTGGCGATGAGCCCCTGAGTGCAGCCCACAGTTTTCCCTGTTACCCCTGGCAGCCCCCCGGCGCCAAGGCTTTTCCTTGAGGCTTCCCCCTCCCCACCCACAACCCTTTACTCCATCGCACAAGATGGCAGAGAGACCTTCCAGCCGTCCCAGGGTGGCCTGGGAGGAGGTGGGGGCTCCCAAGGAGAGCAGCTCTCCACCAGAGCCCTACAAGCTGTGCATGGTCCAGCCGCTGCAGATCGGTGAGTGAGTGGCCTCCGGGCTGGGAGTAGGGCCAGGGCCAGTGAACGCACCCTGCTTGATGCCAGAACCCCCTTTCCCCAGCATGCTGGCAGCGGGGGTCCGGTGGGCATGGGGCACGGAGAAATGCTAGGTCAGCTCGGGGCTGGAGCCAGCCCAAGCACAGCCTTCCCCAGGGTGGGAGAGAGAGCTCCTGCTCCGGGGGATGGGCAGCGGGAGGCAGCTGGGCTGGCAGAAACCAGTGATGCTGCGGGACGGGGACCCTTCCAGCCCATCTGGAAGCGAGTTCCTCAGCCCAGTGAACTCGGGGCTTTCCCCGCCGCATCGTGCTGCAGCATCACAGCCCTTTTACCGGGCACCCTCAAGCCCAGACACCCCCAGGGAGACTGTGCCAGGGGAGCGGACACAGGGCTGGCTGGAGAGCAGAGCTCCTCCTTCCGCTCTCTCCTGCCTTGGGGCCCTCTCTACAGCCCTCCCTGCTCTCCTCCTTGACTAGTTGGCAGCTGGTTAGCCGTCTATGAAGAGGAGAAGGAAACCGTGCGCTGCATCCAGGCTTTTCTCAAGAGCGCAGAAAGGGTAACTGTTGTTATTTCCTTGGCAGCTACGCCTGCATCTCCTGACAGCCCCCCCAACTTTGCTGCCTGCTGCCAGGCTGCTGGCTGGCTGCTGGCTGGGCAGAGCGGCTCCCCCGCCCAGGTCTCCCACGAGGCACTGCTCTGGTCGTGCTGGCCACGTGTCTCCCCCTCTCACGCTCCCCCTTTGTCTCCCTGTCCTCCGGCTGCCAGGCCCAGGCCCAGAAGATGCGTTTTCTCGAGAGCATCCGCATGCTGTGCAGAGCTGCCAGGCACAAGGGCTTGTGGCAGGGCCTGGATGTCTTCTGCCACAGAAACAAGCTGGCAGAGAATATCAAGGTGAGGGGACACCTTCTGGCGGGTCTGGGGAAGGGGGCAAGGTCCCCAGGCATGAGCATGCTGTGACAACAGTGCTGAAGTGGGGAAGGGGTGGTGGCAAGCGTGCATGGATACCAGGCTTCCTTCGAGGGGACTCAGGTGCCACTGAGAAACCCTGCCAGTGGAGACCCTAGCCCCAGGAGTGGAAGGGGGCATTCTGGGGCCAGCACCAGGGTGGGGACAGAGGGGCTCCGCTAGCCCTGCCGAGCAGTACCAGGTTTGCTGGCTATGGGTGCTGGCGGCTGACTCCTGGTTGTGCTCTACAGGCGCTGCTGCAAGAGGAGCCCAGGGACCACCTGCGCACGGCAGTGCCGCAGCAAGCCATGCTTGCCATCGCTGCCTTGAGGTACCTGCCCAGTCCCTGCTTTGCCTGGCACCTCTCCACAGCCAGCAGCCCTGCGCCAGCCCAGGGGGTGTCCCCCATCTGGGCAGAGTCAGAGGGTGCCGCCTGCAGAGCCTCTGCTCTCCCCTGCTCGGGGCTTATCTGCAGGGTGGGAGTTATGAGGACTGTCCTCTGGCCCAGGCCAGAGTCAGGGAGGGAGGAGGTGCTTCCGGGCAGGGCTGTCCCCACAGCCTCCATCCTTCCCAGGGACCCCTTCCCCAGAGGTGCCTGGAGGCACCGCTCCCAGCACCTTTGTCTGAGAGGCCCCTCTCTCTCTTTGCAGCGCAGTGGAGACGGTGCTGGAGGGCAAAAAGAAGCACCTCTTACGGGCCTGCTTCAGCGGTGTCTTCTGGCTTCCTCCAAAAGAGGACATGCAGGGCCTGGACACTTCCCTCTACCACAAGGTAAGTGCTGGGTGAGGACCTCTGGGGCCCCCTGGCTGCCCTGTGCCAAGACATGACCAGACATGCAAGGCAGGGCAGACTCTCAGCTTTGCTTTCCCACCCTCATTCTTTGCCCCCTTGCTGTGGGCCCGGCCACATCTAGTGCCGCAGGCTGCGCTGCCCACAGCAGCTTGTCTGCCCTGAGGCCTCTCACGGGCACCGCCAGGCGGTGTGGGTGTCCTCCCCTTGCACGGGGAGTTCCGATCCATCTCCTGGGGGTGAGAGGGACCACTGAAAGACTGCCACCACCATTTTGCCTCCCTGCAGACCCTGCAAGCCATGGACAGCATGCTGCAGACGTTGGTCCTCAGCTCTCCGGCCTCCAGCCTCAGCAAGGAGCTGCAGAATATCTTGCAGGTCTGGCACAGGCAAAGCACGGGGTTGGCAGGGGCTGTTCTTCCCCCTGGAGGGCAGAAAGTGTCCACTCTTGAGCAGACAGTCCCCACCCCAGTCCCATGCACAGAGCACACTGCAGGGAGGGTATGGACCTCCCATTGGGGGAGCAAGGGGTCACCCGTTGTGCTCTTCTGGAGCCCAGTGTCACCTGGCTGCTGTCAAAGTCCCTTTCCCCTCCACAGAATCCTCTTGTGTCACAGCAAAGCCTTGCCCATGGCACGTCTGGGACAGCTCTGCCCCTGCCAAGATCTCCTTGAACCAGGGCAGTGGGAGGAACTTGACCCCTTTGATTTAGGCATCGCTGCGGTCCCCCTGCCTCGCAGCCCCTGTGCTTTCCTCCCCAGACCTGAATGGGGCAAAAACCCATGGGGACCTGCCCAGCCTGCAACGGGGAGTCTGGCCCTAAAGCTCTGTTCTCCCGGCTTCCCAGGGACCGTGTCCCCATCCCCCATTGCAGATCCCCGGGGAGGCTCCTGTCTGCAAGCCCTGCCTTCTGGGGCAGGGCATGGAAAGGAGCAGAGGCTGCTCGGGGTGGCATCTGCCTACCTGCCTGGCCACGAGGTTGGCCTGGGAGATTTGTGCCAAGCCTGCGGGGATGCTCAGGGCAGGAATTGAATGACAGGCTTTGCTCAAGCTTGGAGGAAGCCTGGTGTGACTGGACAAGTCCAGCCGAGAGATCAGCAGTGCTGCTTGTGCTGGCACGGGTGTCAGCTCCCAGGGCACACTGACAGCATCTCTCCTCCCAGATGCTGCTGACCTTCACCAAGTCCCACAGCGCGGCGGTGCGTGAGAGGGCCGTGGGGAGGATTGGGATGCTGAGCTATTTGCTGGCCAACTATTCCTCACTGGAGGTAAAGAGCCAAGCCCCCTCCAGCCAGGCCGTCTCCCCTTCCCTGCACACCAGAGCAGCCTGCGGCTTGGCAGTGCCTGCGAGGCAAGCCGGGGCACAGGTTAGGACACTCAGCAAGGCTCTGCCCTGAAGCGGGGCTCTTGGTCCCTCCTTTCGCCATGGTCTTCTCTCCCCAGTCCCCTCTCTGCCAGAAGCCAGCTCTGACCCCAGTCCTGCGCAGGACGGGACTGCCCCCCGAGCATGGAGGGAGCCAAGGCCTGGCAGCGCTCTCTGCGCAGGGATGCTGCCCAGCTCTAGCTGCTTTGGGAGCTGGGGCCGGCAGGGCCCTGCAAAGCTCTGACTCACTGGGCATCCAGCCCAGGCAGACTCTTTGGTTGACGGCTTTGGCCCAAGCTGCTGCCCCTCAGCCCTTCTGATGCTCTGCCTCCCTCGCCCAGGCCTGGCACCCCTTTGGAAGAGAGGACAGCCCTGCCTGCTACGGAGACATCCATATCCCCATCCTGGGACAGCTGCTGGGACGTCTCATCCTTCTCAGCTCCTGTAAGGACGAAAAGATCAACTGTGTGGCTTTGGATGCTCTTCACCACCTCTTCAGATTCATCCTGCAGCAAAGAGGTAGGAGAAGCTGTGGGGGACAGTGTCCCTCCACACACACACATCTCTTGATAGGTGTCTCTGTTTTTCTGAGCATTGTGATGGACCATTCTTGTGCTTGGTGGAGGCTTTGCATGAAAGTTGGCCAGCTTCTCTGGCCTCTTTTGCCCTTCACAGCTGCTTTCCGTAGGATCCCAACTCTATCATTTTGCTGCAGACGCTGAATGCTCACCTGAAGTCCAGGATCTGTTCTGTGCTGCTCTCCTTCCTCACTCCTCTTAGGATCTCAAACCTGGTGGTTTTGTGGGCTCTGCAGCTACCATTGATTACCGTGTCCCAAACCCACTTCTTCCCTACCAATGAAGAGCAGATTCAGCTGGGCATCATGCTAGCTAGTCCCTCCAGTGCCTGTAGAAAGAAGCTGTACCTTCTCCTAATCCTTCCCCATCGTTCCTGAGGACTCTTCCCATCTTGTTCCCATCGCCTATCACCATTTGCTTTACACTGCTGTCCACCGCCTCCTCCCCTGACTGGGGGTCATAACCTCCCTCTTCAGCCATTCCTAGTTCTAAGCTCTTTTCGCTGTTTGGGAAGCTTGTTGACAAAGATGCTGTGTCTTACTGACTCTTCTGTGTTTCCGGACTGTTTAGGCAGGACGCTGCCAGAGGATAGTGCACAGGCCCAAAGGGTTTTGGAAGCTGAGAACACCTCCCGGCTTTCTTCAACCAGAACCAGCGACATTACTGTGGTAATGAGCTCCCCCCGCCCTGCCTTGCAGGGACCCTTGTCGGTGGCACCAGCAGGGGACTTGTGTGAGCAAAGGGACCCAGAATCAGTGGGGCTGGTATGCTCTCTGTGTCCCTGCTGAGAGGGTTCCTGCTGTCCCCAAGCATGGACTATGTGAGGGCAGACCTCCAGTGTCCCAGCAGCAAATCACCCCTCCTGGCCACCAGCGAGCCCTGGTTCTCTGTAAGGCCAGCAGACTATGCCCATGACCCCAACCCTCCTCCTTCACCCTGGCGACCCTCTGCTCTCATCCCCTCCCCTCCAGTGACTGCAGCCCCTGCTTCCAGCTTTCCTGTGGGCACTGCTGACAGCGCTGCTGGGCATCTCTCGCTAGAGCTGCTGACACGGCTCAGCTAAGCAGCACCATGAGGGCCTTTGGTGTGGTATGTCTTCTTTCCTTTCCTTCCTCCTGTAGGCATTTGGAAAATACCTCCGGCCTTTTGAGAGGACAGATGTCATCCTCACGGTCATCGAGGCCATGACAGACACCAGCATTTATGACAAGGAGGGGGCCAGCAGCATGCTGGATGAGGCCATGAAAGACCCTGACTCCTGGCTGATGGACGTAAGTGGCCTGTGGCTGGATTGCCCTGCCTGTGAGCCCTTTCAGGGGTTGTTGTTCTTCCCTCCCTTCCTCCCTGCCTCTCTTCCTCCCCGCAACCCTCCATCCCTCCCTCCCAAGGCCCAGTGTCTTGCGCAGCTGAAGCTATCTTAAGCAAGCAGAGATGGATGGGAAGGGCAGCAGTTTCAGTGGCAGCAGCTGGGGAAATGGCTGTAGTCCAGTGGCTGCACATCACCCTCCAGGTGCCAAAGATCATGAGCGGCATCCATGGAAACCTGGAGCGCGTCCGCAAGGCTCCAGCGCGGCACAGCATGGACTCACTCCTTCTCCTGCTGACCAACCAGTGCCCCAGGGAAGTGGTCAGGAGCCTGTTGAAGTACTCTCCACCAGCTGACAGGTACGAGCCCCGACAGCCTTGAGGGCTTGTTCCATGTGGGGAAAGGGGCCCGGAGACTCATGGAAAACTGCAGGACACCCCCGAGCAGCAGGGCCCTCCATCCCATCACGCTTCCCAGCCTCACTGGATCAGCCAGGCCTGCAGCAGCCAAAGCTGGCCAAGCCAGCCCACAGCCCCGCCACCACGCTCCTCCCTGCCCCATGGGGAACACCACCTCAGCCCTCTGCTGACTGCATGGGCATGGACCCTGGGCATCCCAAGCAAGGGGGGGCTGGCAGGGCAAGGGCTGCAGCACCACCTGGGTCCAGTGGGGCTGGCCCGAGCCCGGCGCAGGGGCCAAGGCAGCCCTGCTGATGGAACGCTCTGGCTTGCAGCGCTGCCCTGGCCATGTGGGAGGTGATGTTCTCCCTGCCCCAGCCTTTGGAGAAGGTCTTGAGGGAGCTGCGCAGCGAACTCCAGAACCAGCGGGGGCGCAGGCTATTCAGCACCGTCGTAGAGGACATCTGCATCCTCCACTTAGCTGTAAGTGACCAGGCCAGGCCTTGTTCCCCTGCAGGGCTGTGCATGCCCTATCCCCTCCCATCTGCTCAATCACTCCTTAGAGACATGAGAGCAAGAGGCTGACGATGGTCAGAGGGCAGGAGCAGCCGACACAGACACCGTGCGGTGTGCGGTGAGGCGCAGGGCATGGCGGGGCCAAGTGGCCCTCCACAGGCAGAGCTGCCCCCAGGATGGGCTTTCTGGCCCCAGTGCCCTTTGCCTTGAGCTGCTAGTGGGAACCAGGAACCACACGGTGCGGGGAGCCCTGCAGGCTCTGCCAGTTTCTCACTGCTGTCTTTGTTTCAGCTGCTGGCCGCCAGCGATATTCCATCAGAGGATTTTGCTGCCATGTACAGTGTCTGGATGTCTCTGAGGCATCCAAGTCTGGAGATACTGTCGCTGGTGCTCCGAGGCCTCGTCACGCTGTCGCAGAGACCTGACATGGTGAGTGGGGCATAGTCAAGTGGAGCCATGTTGGCTGCCTGGGGCTGGGGCAGTGGGTAATGTGGTGGCTTAGCCTTGGCTGGGACTCAGGAGGTGGGGTGACATCTCCAATCACCCTCCTTGCTATGGAGGGGCCTGGTGGGTGCCTGGGGAACCCTCCAGGCACAGATGGTTACCAACCCATCTGCCCTTTGGGCCGGTCAGAAAAGGGGGTGGCTGAGCAGGGGACACAGAGTTGTTGTTATCCTACCCTCCCTTCCTTCTCCCCACTCTCCCTGCATCACCATCAGTGCACCCGTGGCCACTGCCTGCCAGGAGGCTGCTGCAGTGACTCCTGTGCCCGCTGTCAGGAAGCCAGACGGGAGGCTGGTTCTCAGTGACCAGAGCATTTTTGCCAAGGTGGTCGTTCACCGCTTCACAAAAAGGGAATGGCGTGTTTCATACAGGCAAGAAAAATGCAGGTCCTGCTGGAAGACATCATGGAGACCTTGCACTATGCCAATGAAGATATCCAGATGAAGGCCCTGCTTGTCTTCAGAAACATGCTGGGCCATATGACAAGGAAGGAGGCCAGCCCCATCTCTCTGCAGCTGGTGGATGAGCTTCTGCCGCTCTTCAACAATGTAAGGCTGCTATAGGAGCCTGAGCACGCTGCAAGGAAAGCTGCCTGTCAGCCCAGCCCTGCAGTCAGCACTCGGGCAGGGCTGCTCCCCTCCTCGCTCCCCTGGACTCTGCAGCCCAGCACAGCTTTTTCCTGACAGGTTGATGCCTCTGGGCGACCTGAGGCCCTGTGCTGGGGCATAGCAGGCCAAGAGCGGCTCTCAGAGCCCCGAGGCCTCCCCCAGCTGCTCTGCAAGCCAGGACCAGACGTTCTCCCCAGGTGCTGTGGTAGGGGGGGCTGAGGCTGAGCCAGTGGCGTGTGCCCCGGAGGCATTGCTGAGGGCCAGCCTGGTAGTCTCAGCCCGTCCCTGGGGAGCTCTGTGCTGGCATGGCTGGTGTGGCTGGTGGTGAATGCTGGGTGGCTGGGGGAGCACTTGGGGGCACCACCTGACGGAAACCTCTTGCGTGGCCTTTCACAGGCCCGGGGCCATTAAGCCACTGCTGCAGATCTGGCCCACAGCTCCTGTGTTCAGAATCCGACTCCGGAGCATCTCCCCTCACGTCAGCCACGCTAATGCTCTTGCTCACCATGGGCAGGGAGTGGCTGTTGCTGAAGTCCCCCTGTCCTCCTCTCTACCAGGAGTCCAGCCAGGTGCAGGAGCTCTCCATGAGCCTCTTCAAAGATGTGATGAAGACTGTGGTGTGGAGAAGCAAGAATAAGATGAAGAAGAAAGTGCAGAGGGTCCTGGTCCCACTGTTCCTCCATATGAACGACCAGATCGAGAGCGTGTCCAAGGTGCAGTGACCAGAGACTAGTGTTGCAGGGAAGGGCGTGCTGACACCATGGGGGTGGCCTGGGCATAAGGGGCAAGGGCTGCTGGATGCCAGAGTCTGGGAATGTGTGTCACCCTGGCGACCCACTGCTCCCCTCTTTCCCTGCACTGGTCCCACCACTGCCTTCCTTCTTCCCCCCTGCTGCCTGCTGCAGAGGTGGGCAGGGAGGTGGGGGCCCCTCCCAGCCCCACTCTCCCTATTCAGCCCTCCTCCAGCACAGCCCCTTGGAAGGGTGCCTGCAGACCCATCACAAGCAGGGCTGGAGAACCTGGCACAGACATTTCCCAGACCTGCCCTGCCCGGTCCAGCAGGGCTCAACAGCAAGCCATGGCCACCGATCACGAGTCCCTACAGGCTTCCCAGCTGTCCCTGCAGGTGTGGGAGGCCAGGGCTTTGAGTCCCAACCCCTGTGTCCCAGGGCTGTGCCCAAGAGACCCCCAGAGGTTTGGGCCAGAGCATGTCCAAGCTCCCTGAGGGCAGGATTGCTGCAGAAACAGAGCCCTGCTCACCCAGGTCCCCTTGCATGGGGCCGGCAAACTTGGTTTGCACAGAGAGGTGCAGTGCCCACAAGGGGTGGAAAGGCAGCTTGTCCCCCAGCCTGGGGCAGGGAGAGTGGTTGGAAGGGAGATGCAGCCGGAAGGGGACTGGCCCTGCGTCCCAGGATCAAAGCTCTGCCCACCTGGAGCCTGGGCATGATGGAGCTGGGGCAGCCCCAGCTGGGGAGCCAAGTGTCCTGCTGGGGGATGCCCATGGGAGGTGCTGCTGGCTGCGTTTTCCCTGGTTCCTCTGGGACTCCAGCCCTCACTGCCTACAGCCATGACCTTGAGGACCTCTGTTCTGCTGGCTGGCAGCATGAGATACCTGAGGTGCTGGCTGCCCCGTGTCCCTGCCCTGGACATTGAACCCAGTTCAGACTCTCTCCCCCACCACCTCTTCCCCTAAGGGGCTGGAAACAGCTCAGAGCCGGGCCAAGAGGAGGTCTCCTTCCCTGGGCTGTGGTGCCATCTCCCAGCCTCTGCTTCTCTGCAGGCCTCTAGGGAAGCCCTTCTAGCTGCTGCGGAGCTCCTGGAGCAGAAACAGCTCAAGTACCTGACCCAGACAGAGCAGGCACGGAGGATTGGAGAGTACTTGGTGAGGATAACCCCCAAGCCCCAGGGCCTGGGCTGGATGAGGGCTGCCCCACGTGCCCGTGGGGAGGGCTGTGCAGCTGTGTCTAGCCTGCTCTGTTCCGGCCTGGAGCCTACATCCTGGAGCTGCATCCTCCTTCCTTGCCTTCTAGCACGGACCCCCCAGGGGCTTTTCTCCAGGCCCCGCTCCCCTCCCTGCCCCAGGTACTGAAGGAGACCCCAGCCCATCTGGGCCCTTGCAGCAATATGGAGGGGTCTCAGTACCTCCGGGCCCCCTGTGCCTGTGGCTCTCTCTGAACCTCAGCCCCACAGGGCTCCTGGCTGGGTGACAGGAACGGCCTGGAGGGGAAGGGGGTGCTGGCAGGAGGGACTGATCTGGCCAACTGGGAAGGGTCTGTACCAGCCCTGTGTCCTTGTGCTCTCTCTAGCTGGTGCAAGACAGGAGCAGGGTGGAAGAATACCTGCATCAGAGCATGCCGTACTTGAAACACGGTCAGGCCACCATGCGAGAAGAAGCCGTCAGGTTCATCGGTGAGCCACAGCCCCTGGGATCCCTCTTCTGGCAGTCTGGCTCCAGTCCCAGCCACTGCACTGGCAGCAAGTCGCAGCCCTGTGGCTGCCAGAGTTGGCTCCCAGCTGTCCTGTGCAGGGCCTGGGTAGCCAAGGGACTCTGTGCCTTCCTCTGCCACTCCTGCCCGTGCAAGTGAGCTTGGTGGCAACCTTGCTCAGTCCCACCGCCCTTGGGTACTGTCCTCCCCCGGGGTCAGCCCTGCTGAGGGGGAGGAGGGTGTGTGCAGCTGAGCTGGCAGGGCTGAGGGCTATGCTGCTGGGAGCATGCTGGGAAGTGGGAGATCTGACGAGAGCTCTGTGCCTAGGGCTTGCCACACGGCACCTCGGAGGCCAAAGTGAGGAGAAGCTGCATAAAATCTGTGATGGTGAGTAGGGGCAGTGCTGGTGGGGCTGGGAACAGACCTAGGACGGGCGCTGCGATGCCTTGCCCCGCTCCAGAAAAACACTTCAGGAACAGGAGAACATCTCGGGGGCATTTGGAGCAGCAGCTTCCGGCTGATCCCTTTGTCCCACCTGCTCCTTCTGGCCAGGGAAAGAGATGGGTGGGTCTGGCATGCTCTGGAGGGGATGCCTGGGGGTCTCTGCAGACAGGGGGCTTTCATCTTGTCTCTTTCTTTCTGTTGCAGCCCTCAAGCACTTGGAGAAAGACACTGACCTCTCAGTCTGTTCCCTCGTGGCTCAGACCATCCTCATCCTGCGATCTCCAAGGGAGCAGCCAACATCACGATGGACCCTGCAAGTGCTGTGCTGCTGGCCCTGCAAAGCCAGGGAGAGGCAGAGCTCTCCTGGGGAAAATTGCTGACTTTGATTAAAGATGGATCAACACGCCCAGTCTCATAGCATCCTTCACACAGGGAGCACCCTGAGCATGCTGAGCCGACAGGGTCATTGCTGGCGTCTTCTGCAGCCTGAAGGACAGCTCATCCCTCAGCGCACCCTGGCTGCTGTCTTGTTTGACAAGTTTACCCCTCGGCTAGGCTTTCCCAAAAAGTAGCTGTGTTTGTTCACTCCCTGGGGTAGTCTTTTATTTAGGGGGACAGAAGGCAAAGGGGAAATGGCAGCCCCACGAGGAAGCACAGTTGCCCGGAGAGTTGCCCGATGCCCTTCCTTTCCAGCAGCCTATGGCAGCACAGCACACGCTGATCCAGGGCGTCCTTGGTCAAAGCCCCAGCTGCCCCGCTAGATCACAAAATCCCAGAGGAGAGAAGCTTTAGGCAACCTGCCCCTTCCTGAGACATCCCAGGGCACGAAAAGGCATCCATGCCCTGCCGAGCTGGTAAGACTTTATTCGTCCGGGTGTGCAGAGGTGGCCAGCTCCTCCATGCTCTGGGACGGCATACCCTTGCCCGTGCGCCAGGGGAAGTTCCCCTGTTCCTGAGTCCAGAGTTCTGACCTGGAAAGCCCCATTTTTAGGGGCAAAATCCGCGTTTTTAGGGTCTAAACCTGTCTTATATTACCCATAGCCTCTCTTTAGGGCCCACAGTTTCATTTTTAGGGTCTAAACCCTCACTTTTAGGGCAGAATGTCTCCTTTTAGGGTCCAAAGCTACATTTATAGCATCCAAAGCCTCATTTTTACTTTCCAAAGTCTTAGTTTTGGTTTCCAAAGCCTCATTTTATGCTCAAAGGCCTCATTTTTATGGTCTGAAGTGTTACAGATTTACACATGCTGGTGACCGTAACAGGGTCTGACCCTAGGATCCCGCTGAAAGTTCAAGGTCCAAGTGAAGGTTTCCAATTACTTTTTCGTTAGTTCACAGGTTACAGCTCGAGCTTGTGCCTCTGGAGAGGGACCCATACCCCAGATTATTATCTACCCCTCAATTATATCTGTACCACCCATCACCGACCCACATGTCCAATCACTTAATTCTGGTCGGTGGTCTCTTGATTTCTTATTGGTTTTCACTGTTGCTGGGCTGGCCTTCTTCTGAAGTTACTTCATTCTCTTGGAATTGTCTCCTTGGTCCTCATCTTCTTCATTCTGCTTGTATCTGCCGGATTCAGTGAGTTCTTTGTTAGCTGCATTAGTTTTATGAAAAAATTGAGTCTTGGTCAGCTCTTGCGGACTAAGGCCTCAGCTACTTTAGCTGCTAATGCTAAGCCACTAATGTTAAACGAGACTATTGAGAGAGAGGAATACATTTAATCAAATTTCTTCTATAACACTGCTTCCACTTCCAGACCAGCTTCAGCTTTCAGGTTGGAGTGATTGAGGGTAGGAAGGCTCTGCAGAGGGATCTGGACAGGCTGGATGGATGGGCTGAGGCCAACCGGATGAAGTGCAATAAGGCCAAGTGCCGGGTTCTACACTTTGGCCACAACAACCCCAGGCAACGCTACAGGCTTGGGGACGAGTGGCTGGAAAGCTCCCCCGCAGAAAAGGACCTGGGGGTGTTGATTGACAGCCGGCTGAATATGAGCCAGCAGTGTGCCCAGGTGGCCAAGAAGGCCAACGGCATCCTGGCTTGTATCAGAAATGGTGTGGCCAGCAGGAGCAGGGAGGTGATCATGCCTCTGTACTCGGCTCTGGTGAGGCCGCACCTCGAATACTGTGTTCAGTTTTGGGCCCCTCACTACAAGAAAGACATTGAAGTGCTGGAGCGTGTCCAGAGAAGGGCGACGAAGCTGGTGAGGGGTCTGGAACACAAGTCTTATGAGGAGCGGCTGAGGGAGCTGGGGTTGTTTAGCCTGGAGAAGAGGAGGCTGAGGGGAGACCTTATCGCTCTCTACAACTACCTGAAAGGAGGTTGCAGAGAGGTGGGTGTTGGTCTCTTCTCCCAAGTGACTAGTGACAGGACTAGAGGAAATGGCCTCATGTTGCGCCAGGGGAGGTTCAGGCTGGATATTAGGAAAAAGTTCTTTACTGAGAGAGTAGTGAAACATTGGAATAGGCTGCCCAGGGAGGTGGTAGAGTCACCCTCCCTGGAGGTATTCAAGGAGCGTGTGGATGTGGCATTGTGGGATGTAGCTTGATGGGCATGGTGCTGTGTGGTGTTGGATGGGTTGGTTTTTGGTGTGTTGTGGTTTGTTGTTGGTGGTAGTTTTGGTCGGTTTTTTTTTTGTTTTTTTTTTTTTTAAGGTTGGACTTGATGATCTTACAGGTCTTTTCCAACCTTAGTGATTCTGTGATTCTGTGATTCTGTGATTCGAGTCAAATTTTCTTCCACCTTTACTGCTGAGAAAGGTTAGCAATACATAAAGTTGTTCCTCCCACCGAGGAGTTAAGTTATCCTTTCTTTTGTGTACTTTTACCCAAATGTCATTCCCTAGATTGAAGGGGTGCAGAGCCCCTTCTAGAGGCATTGGTTCTATTAGCTGTGCCTGGGCCTGCCTGCATTTTAATAACTGATGAACCTCTCAAATATATCGGGTCATGTTTTCATTCCCAGCTACTAAAATTACATGAGCGTTGTATCAGTCTTTCAAATAGTATTTCATAGGGAGAGAGTTTTAATGTTTGTTGAGGTCTTTGTTAAATATTCATTAACACTAAAGGTAGTGCCTGCAAGACACGGTTATTTATTGGGCTGCAGCCAAAGTTCCTCCTGCCAACCAGTTCCTCAGCGCTGTCAGGGCTAGTGCAGCAGTCCCAAGTGCCCTTGATGGTGATGCCTTTTTTCTATGGGAATCACGTATCGGTCAGGTAAAATAGGAAGGTTTTCCACACCTGCTGTCCATATTCCCTGGGAGTCTTTTGTGGCTTGTACCTTTTCCAAGAGTCAATTTCTTCAGCCGTAACATTCAAACGTATCTTTTCAGCAGCGAGTAACACCAGGTCGGACCGTTGGACTGCTTGTCAGCCCGGTGATTTGTACAGCAGTTGTGCTCTGGCTTCAGCAGCAATAGCTGTCAGACTACTTATTTCTTCTTTTGTCCTTCCAGTGGTATGGGCTGGCTGACGAATTGCAGCAAGATGGGACATTGGCACCTTGGGAGAAGAGGATGCAGAACAGGGAGTGGGGACTTGTCGTGGTTTAACCCCAGCCAGCAACTAAGCACCACACAGCCGTTTGCTCACTCCGCCCCTGCCCCAGCGGGATGGGGGAGAGAGTCGGTGAAGTGAGAAAGCTCGTGGGCTGAGGTAAGAACACTTTAATAAAAGAAATGAAATAAAATAAAATAATAATAATGACAATAATAATAAAAATTGTAATGAAAAGGAAAATAACAACAACAACAAAAAACCAAGAAAGACAAGTGATGCAAATGAAGACAATTGCTCACCACCCTCCGACTGATGCCCAGCCTGTCCCCAAGCAGCGGTCTCCTGGCTAGCTTTCCCCCTAGTTTATATACCGAGCATGACATCATATGGTACGGAATATCCCTTTGGTCAGTTGGGGTCAGCTGTCCTGGCTGTGTCCCATCCCAACTTCTTGTGTACCCCCAGCCTACTCTCTGGTGGGGTGGGGTGAGAAGCAGAAAAGGCCTTGACTGTGTGTAAGCACTGCTCAGCAATACCGAGAACATCTCTGTATTATCAACACTGTTCTCAGCGCAAACCCAAACCAGAGCCCCATACTAGCTACCATGAAGAAAATTAACTCTATCCCAGCCAAAAGGGACGGAGTACAGGACTGTTCTCAGAACTTCAGGTTTTCCGTAAGGATTTCTGTCGCTCCGGATATGTGGCTAACCTGAGAAGCTTGCTTCCCTTTCTCCCTCCCTCTGTCCCTCTTCGGGTTGCCAGCTAGGCTTCTGCCTGATGTGCAGAATGGAAATGCACGTCAGCAAGGTCCCACATTTCTCTGCCAGTGCCCTCGAGCCTTGGGCTGTCATCAGTGTCCTCACACATAAGTCATTTCAGGTGCTTTTACATGGAAGTCACTTTAGGTGGCCTTCTTTTTAGATAATTTTTGATTTTCAAAGACCCGTTTGTGTTAACAGCTTTGAGAGTTTAACTAAGGAGGAGAGCTCTTAGGAAGGTACATTTTCTTCCTTTCTTAAAGCAGACAAAGCAAAACTCTTCGAGGACAAGATTCTCTGCCCTACCTATGAGGTCCAGTTGCCCTTTATTTCCAGCTTGGACACCTCTTCTGAAGAAACTACCATTATCCATCAAATATTTGGGGGCTTCCTGACATCCAGAGGTACTTGTCCCCAACTATTGCTCTCTTTGGAATTGTCTGTGCCCTTCTGTCTGCCTGTGATAAACAGCTGTTTGTGTGACTGACATAATAGGTGTGATGAGTGTAAACCGGCACAGTCACTCGACTTCCCCTATTGCTGAGCATTTCAATTTGCCTTCCAGTAACGTGCTTGAGCTGCAAAGCAGCTTCAGATTCCCATGAGGGCTTCCGGGATGTTCCTTTGGGTATAAAAGTAAAAGGGTTTGTAATTGTGCTTCAAGATGTCCCAAGGCCCCTGTAGCTTTCCGCAATCAATGCAGTTGGCTTAAAAAACGCGTACAGCGAATACAAGAGAGCTTGGTGGTGGGTGGGAAGTCGAAAGAACTGTATCCTTCTGGGGAGGCCATGGCAGTGGTCTCCCTGTAGGTGCTGGGTTTAAGCTGGACAAGCACGCATTATCGTCTCTGCACCCTTGACGTACTCTCACGCTTCTTCCCTTTGTCCTCCCTCAATACCAGTCTGGTGTTCCATTATTGAGACCAGTCTTGTCATTCATTATTGATGACCCTGCACACCACCAGTAGCTGAACCATGCAGTAGCACAGAGAGGTAGCTCTTGATAGCCCTGGGAGTCCCTGGGAATTGAGGGAAAATTTCAGCATAATACCCTCTTCCTGACTCCATCTGGACACTGCTTGCGGGTTTTCAGTGGGTCTCCTCAGCGTCAGCTACCTGGATTTTTGTGCGAACTCCTAGTGTTTGGGCGAGGGCGTTTCCGTCAGCTCAGTGCTCTTCTTTCTCACTCCTCCAGGCAGCCTCATCTGTCACCGCAGCTTTGTGAAACCTGAGCAGCTGGATGGCGAAAACTGCTTTAAATGTAGCGAGATGATTATTAACAGCTAATTAATACTAGGTCCTGTGTGAAGGTGCTGCATGTCATCAAGCATAAGTCATCTTTTCCTGTAGGTTAGATGCACAATAATGACATGCAGCTTTTTTTTAATGTGGCCTTATGGTACTGAATAGCCTCAAGATAGCGTAAGGATGTGGGAGACATGAAAGCTTGCCTGGCCTTCTGGGGGCAAGATAGGGTGCATTTCAGTACTTGGCTCTGTGCTTGGTTTCAAGGTGTGACAAGATGCTTGCTGCCTCCAGGAGATTTGCAATCCATCACGTGCCCAAGGTTCTCACGGTGTGTCTGAAAAAGTTTGAGGATTTCACCGGTGGGAAGATCAGCAAGGTGTGTACACAATTGGAGTGCAACCTTTTCTCTGGTGCAGGAGATTTCCCAAAGCAGTATGCTTTTTCACAAAGCGTTCATGTTGAGGTTTTTGTGTTCCCTTCTGGGGGAGAGGAGAGTTCCTATGGAGAGACAAGCACACACTGTGCTCCAGCAAACCTGCTTTAGCCGAGAACAGTTTCCTGCCACCCAAACATTACATGTTGTTTCAGGGAAAACCCAAGTTTCCATGAGCCCCAAAGATGTATGTATACACCTCTGGCCCCTGGTCTTAGAAGGCTATTCCATGTAGTATTTCAGGATCATTTCTGAGCCCTCTTGGTCTCTCCATAGGTTGTAGAGAGTCCCGAGTACTAGGATCTTCAGCCATACACATACCAGACCGCTGGAGAACTGCTCCTCTACTCCTTATATGTTGTCATGGTGCATAATAATGGCAGCTGGCATGCAGGACACTATTTCTGCTACGCAAAGCTAAAGAGCAACTCCTTTCCTAGCAAGGGAAAAATGTATCCTGGGGAAGAAAACTTTCATGGCAGTGTTCCTGGCAGCCAAGGTTTTGGGGGAGAAGGTCTCACAGAATCACTAAGGTTGGAAAAGACCTGTAAGAACATCAAGTCCAACCATCAACCAATACCACCATGCCCATTAAACCGTGTTGCACAATGCCTTGTCCACATATTCCTTGAACACCTCCCGTGATGGCCACTCCACCACTTCCCTGGGCAGCTTATGCCAGTCCCTTTACCAGCTGGATTGGCGTACTCTTGGTTCTGTAGTTTTCTGCCTGTGTTTTTGTGGAGAAACCATGCAGTTCATCTCCAGATATTGATGCCTTCTTTGCAGGTCAGCAATGGACTGTGGTACGAGGTGGACGATTCGCCTATGGTTTTTCGTGACATCGACACAGTTCTCAGGCAGCAAGCCTATTTACTCTTTTATTTCAGGTAAGAACAAGTATTTAACCGTATTCACAATACGTTTCCTTTTCCTGGTTTTGCTATTTTTCTTCTCATGCTCCTGAGTGTTTCTTTTTCTGTCACAGCAGACAATTACTACCTGCCTCATTTGGTGCTGTAAAACCTGAAGCGTCATTCCTCGTCTTTCCTTGCTGAGCTTTAGGCTTCTGCTCTGGTGTAAACTGCTACTTGTCTGCTATCTGAATCTGGCTAATGTTTTAAACTGAAAGAGGGTAGTTTTAGATTATATAGTAGGAAGAAATTTTTTATGGTGAGGGTGGTGAGACACTGAAGAGGTTGCCCAGAGAAGTTGTGGATGTCCCCTCCCTGGAAGTGTTCAAGGCTGGGTTGGATGGGGCTTTGAGGAACCTGATCTAGTGGAAGGTATCCCTGCCCATGGCAGGAGAGATGGAACTAGATGATCTTTAAGGTCCGTTCCAACCCAAACCATTTGACGATTCTATGATTCGATGAAATGGAGGCCGTAGGTGGTATAAAGACATGGTGTTCCTCTGAAACAGGCAGACCTGGTGGGAAGACCGCAATTGAATTTCCCATTTGTAGACTTGGTCACGGCTTCTCTCTGTCGTAGAAACTGCTCCAAGAAAATGACTGAACCCCAGAGGAGGCTGCAAGAACAGCCCTAAATGGAGATGACTCTTTTTTTTTCTCCAGGTGCTCTGATTTGAAAATTGGAGAAAGGGCTTCTTCCTCACCGGCACCATCACATGCCTGTTCCTTCCTCAGTCAGTGGGCGGACAGCAGCAAGCAGGCGAGTTCTGTGGGAGCACAGGGTCTGCCTCATCAGACTAAGATAACTCTGGGGAGGTGGGTCAGGGCACCAGATGGACAGTGGATTTCTTTCTGGGATCTTGGCATTGCGCTCTTTTCCCTCCCATGCTGCAGCTTTCTTCACAGTTGCAGCACGGCTCCCTCCCAAAACATCCCAACTAGATCCATCCCACTTGTCTGCTTTTGGCTATTCTGCCTTTGCAGCCCCCCAGGAGAGCCTTTGGGAGGCCCTTCGCTGTCCCTTCACAGGGCTTCTGGGGTTTGCCCACTGTTGTGATCCTTTCAGGAGGAAAGGGCAGGACCTTTTCACAGGTCTCTTTACAGGACATGGCAGTGGGCATGGAGGACTCTTCAGAGGACAGCAGCTCCTCCACAACAGCCAGCAGAAGCCAGCTAGCCTGGGCAGGTGCATGGGAGGCATCTGCAGGCTGGCTGTGAGCCATCTGGCCAGGCAGGCCCAGCATCGTCTCCTACGTGTCCAGAAGGCAACCCGAGTGCCCAGTCTGCTGTCAACCATTTGACCGTGTGCTGCACACCGTGCGAGAAGACAACAAAAAAGAGGTGCACAGATTCAGCCCTTCTTCCCGCTGCCAGAGGAATGGTGCAGGGAAAAGGCCTGAAGCAGATCCCCACAGTGGGGTAATGATTTCCGCAGCTGGTTCGTAGACACCAAGGACTACAACCACTCAGCCGAGAGGAGGAGGACAACCAATCCTCAAGTCGTGACCATGCTCCCAGGGATGATGCAGCTCCAGAGCCCCCCAACACCAACTCCAAGCGCTCTCCCGCACCCAGGGCTGCTCGAGAGCAAACTCAGCTGAGGCACAGAGAGCAGAGCAGATCCCTGCTACAGGGCTATGACGGCCGCAGCTGGTTTGTGGTCTCCATGGACTATGATGCCTCAGCAGGGAGGAGGAGGAGGGTTTCAGTGCCCCAGAGATGCACGTTGGACAGACACTTGGTGCGCTGTGGTGGTGATGGGGGCAGACCCTGGATGAGGGAGGAGCACAGGGAAATGAGGAGGTCCCAGCATGCACACGGGTAGGATGACAGTGAAAAGGAGCTCTGTCAAGATGTTTTTTGCTGTTTCACATCTGAACTCAGACATCTGTGTGCATCAAAGTCAGCTTCCCCCCGCCCCCCCAGGCTGCACAGCTATTTGCCAGTGAAAGTGAGGTGGGCTAGCTGGTCTTTGGGATCAGTCAGCTCCTTGCTTTTTTAATAGTGTGCCTACACGATTCCTTTTTTCCACCTTTTCTTTCTCCCTGCTTCCCCCCAGATCCATTCTCTAGTAAAGATAATTTTGATTTGTCTTTCTGGACAGATCGTAGAGTAGGTAGATACAGGATATAAGTATAGGCTGGTCTATACCTTCAGAGCTGTAGGCTATGGGTAGAGTTACTGTTTTTTAATTACCATGTCTTTTCCATACTCTATAATAGAGAAGCATGTGGACAGCAGTGTAGTCCTCCTACTGAGAAGCTGGGCTCGGTCTAGAATGGCAAGGAGCTCACCCTGACTGATAGGGTAGGAAGTGCGACGGAAAAGGAGCACGGCAAAGAGAGCCGTTAAAGTGGCAACTGAAAGCCGGTCACTCCTGTATACAATGGGGGAAAGTGTGGGCTGGAGAGCCAGAGGGCTCTGCTGCTAACACTGGCAACAGGTCAGCAGAAGGTCCTCTTCAGAGAAGGTGTCATGCATTGGAGTCTTTCAAAAAGGCCTTTGTAACTGCTGTGAATTGGGGCCCTGTGACAATGAAGGTAAGGTCGTCAACCTGCAGCTCTGCAGCAGTTAAAACTACTACTGAAACACTTTTGATGGCAGATGCTGCTCTGTGGGTTTTGTTTTGGGTACTCATTTCATTGAGCTATAATAATTTCTTTGCAATTAGGTGATGGGGAACTTCTTGTACTGGTCTTCTCTTTCTGGAGTGCCTCCTGACATCCTTTGTTATCCAGAGCCTTCCCCTCTGTTGCCAAGATGAGCAATGGTCGTGATTTGGACTGAATCCTGTAACGACTTCTTCAAGTCTGATTTTCAAGGTCCAAAGCCTCATATTTATAGTCCAAAGCCTTATTTACAGGGTCCAAAGGCTCGCTTTCAGGCCCAAACCCTCATTTTTAGCTTCCAAAGGCTCCTTTTCAGGGACTAAAACCTCACTTTTAGACTTCAGTCTGCAATTGTGAGAGTCCACAGCCTTGTTTCGAGCCTCTGAAGACCCATTTTTAGGGTGCAAAGCCTTAGCTTTTGACACAGAAGCATCATTTGAGGGCACAAAATCTGATTTCAGGGTTCAAAGCCTCGTTTTCATTTCCAAAGGCCCCTTTTTAGGGACCAAGGCCCCATTTTGAAGGCCCAAACCCTCCTTTTCAGGGTTCAAACTTCTCTTTTAAACCTCAAAGCCTCAATTGTAGTGCCAAAGCCCTGTATTCGGGACCGAAGCTTCATTTCTTAGGGCCATAGAGGAACCAACAGGTTCCCCTCATTTTCAGGGTCCAAATCGTCATTTGTAGCATCTAGCCCATCCTTTTTAGTGTCCAAAGCATGCTTTTTAGGGCCAAAATCCTCATTTTGAGGGTCTAAACCTGTCTTTTATTACCCATAGCCTTTTTTTAGGGGCTACGGCTTCATTTATAGGCTCTAAACCCTCATTTTTAGAGCAGAAAGCCTCTGCAGAGCTCCTGGAGGAGAAACAGCTCAAGTACCTGACGCAGACGGAGCAGGCATGGAGGATCGGAGAGTGCTTGGCGGGGACAATCCCCAGCCCCCAGGGCCTGGGCTAGACAAGGGCTGCCCGGGCGATGGGTCACAGTGGGGCCCTTTGTGACCTCCCTTTGTGACAGCCCATGGTGCTCCATATAGCCAGCACAACCCCCATCCAGCAGTGTCCAGCAGGACGTTGACAGGACAGGCCAGGAGCATGGAGCTGGCGATGAGCCCCTGAGTGCAGCCCACAGTTTTCCCTGTTACCCCTGGCAGCCCCCCGGTGCCAAGGCTTTTCCTTGAGGCTTCCCCCTCCCCACCCACAACCCTTTACTCCATCGCACAAGATGGCAGAGAGACCTTCCAGCCGTCCCAGGGTGGCCTGGGAGGAGGTGGGGGCTCCCAAGGAGAGCAGCTCTCCACCAGAGCCCTACAAGCTGTGCATGGTCCAGCCGCTGCAGATCGGTGAGTGAGTGGCCTCCGGGCTGGGAGTAGGGCCAGGGCCAGTGAACGCACCCTGCTTGATGCCAGAACCCCCTTTCCCCAGCATGCTGGCAGCGGGGGTCCGGTGGGCATGGGGCACGGAGAAATGCTAGGTCAGCTCGGGGCTGGAGCCAGCCCAAGCACAGCCTTCCCCAGGGTGGGAGAGAGAGCTCCTGCTCCGGGGGATGGGCAGCGGGAGGCAGCTGGGCTGGCAGAAACCAGTGATGCTGCGGGACGGGGACCCTTCCAGCCCATCTGGAAGCGAGTTCCTCAGCCCAGTGAACTCGGGGCTTTCCCCGCCGCATCGTGCTGCAGCATCACAGCCCTTTTACCGGGCACCCTCAAGCCCAGACACCCCCAGGGAGACTGTGCCAGGGGAGCGGACACAGGGCTGGCTGGAGAGCAGAGCTCCTCCTTCCGCTCTCTCCTGCCTTGGGGCCCTCTCTACAGCCCTCCCTGCTCTCCTCCTTGACTAGTTGGCAGCTGGTTAGCCGTCTATGAAGAGGAGAAGGAAACCGTGCGCTGCATCCAGGCTTTTCTCAAGAGCGCAGAAAGGGTAACTGTTGTTATTTCCTTGGCAGCTACGCCTGCATCTCCTGACAGCCCCCCCAACTTTGCTGCCTGCTGCCAGGCTGCTGGCTGGCTGCTGGCTGGGCAGAGCGGCTCCCCCGCCCAGGTCTCCCACGAGGCACTGCTCTGGTCGTGCTGGCCACGTGTCTCCCCCTCTCACGCTCCCCCTTTGTCTCCCTGTCCTCCGGCTGCCAGGCCCAGGCCCAGAAGATGCGTTTTCTCGAGAGCATCCGCATGCTGTGCAGAGCTGCCAGGCACAAGGGCTTGTGGCAGGGCCTGGATGTCTTCTGCCACAGAAACAAGCTGGCAGAGAATATCAAGGTGAGGGGACACCTTCTGGCGGGTCTGGGGAAGGGGGCAAGGTCCCCAGGCATGAGCATGCTGTGACAACAGTGCTGAAGTGGGGAAGGGGTGGTGGCAAGCGTGCATGGATACCAGGCTTCCTTCGAGGGGACTCAGGTGCCACTGAGAAACCCTGCCAGTGGAGACCCTAGCCCCAGGAGTGGAAGGGGGCATTCTGGGGCCAGCACCAGGGTGGGGACAGAGGGGCTCCGCTAGCCCTGCCGAGCAGTACCAGGTTTGCTGGCTATGGGTGCTGGCGGCTGACTCCTGGTTGTGCTCTACAGGCGCTGCTGCAAGAGGAGCCCAGGGACCACCTGCGCACGGCAGTGCCGCAGCAAGCCATGCTTGCCATCGCTGCCTTGAGGTACCTGCCCAGTCCCTGCTTTGCCTGGCACCTCTCCACAGCCAGCAGCCCTGCGCCAGCCCAGGGGGTGTCCCCCATCTGGGCAGAGTCAGAGGGTGCCGCCTGCAGAGCCTCTGCTCTCCCCTGCTCGGGGCTTGTCTGCAGGGTGGGAGTTATGAGGACTGTCCTCTGGCCCAGGCCAGAGTCAGGGAGGGAGGAGGTGCTTCCGGGCAGGGCTGTCCCCACAGCCTCCATCCTTCCCAGGGACCCCTTCCCCAGAGGTGCCTGGAGGCACCGCTCCCAGCACCTTTGTCTGAGAGGCCCCTCTCTCTCTTTGCAGCGCAGTGGAGACGGTGCTGGAGGGCAAAAAGAAGCACCTCTTACGGGCCTGCTTCAGCGGTGTCTTCTGGCTTCCTCCAAAAGAGGACATGCAGGGCCTGGACACTTCCCTCTACCACAAGGTAAGTGCTGGGTGAGGACCTCTGGGGCCCCCTGGCTGCCCTGTGCCAAGACATGACCAGACATGCAAGGCAGGGCAGACTCTCAGCTTTGCTTTCCCACCCTCATTCTTTGCCCCCTTGCTGTGGGCCCGGCCACATCTAGTGCCGCAGGCTGCGCTGCCCACAGCAGCTTGCCTGCCCTGAGGCCTCTCACGGGCACCGCCAGGCGGTGTGGGTGTCCTCCCCTTGCACGGGGAGTTCCGATCCATCTCCTGGGGGTGAGAGGGACCACTGAAAGACTGCCACCACCATTTTGCCTCCCTGCAGACCCTGCAAGCCATGGACAGCATGCTGCAGACGTTGGTCCTCAGCTCTCCGGCCTCCAGCCTCAGCAAGGAGCTGCAGAATATCTTGCAGGTCTGGCACAGGCAAAGCACGGGGTTGGCAGGGGCTGTTCTTCCCCCTGGAGGGCAGAAAGTGTCCACTCTTGAGCAGACAGTCCCCACCCCAGTCCCATGCACAGAGCACACTGCAGGGAGGGTATGGACCTCCCATTGGGGGAGCAAGGGGTCACCCGTTGTGCTCTTCTGGAGCCCAGTGTCACCTGGCTGCTGTCAAAGTCCCTTTCCCCTCCACAGAATCCTCTTGTGTCACAGCAAAGCCTTGCCCATGGCACGTCTGGGACAGCTCTGCCCCTGCCAAGATCTCCTTGAACCAGGGCAGTGGGAGGAACTTGACCCCTTTGATTTAGGCATCGCTGCGGTCCCCCTGCCTCGCAGCCCCTGTGCTTTCCTCCCCAGACCTGAATGGGGCAAAAACCCATGGGGACCTGCCCAGCCTGCAACGGGGAGTCTGGCCCTAAAGCTCTGTTCTCCCGGCTTCCCAGGGACCGTGTCCCCATCCCCCATTGCAGATCCCCGGGGAGGCTCCTGTCTGCAAGCCCTGCCTTCTGGGGCAGGGCATGGAAAGGAGCAGAGGCTGCTCGGGGTGGCATCTGCCTACCTGCCTGGCCACGAGGTTGGCCTGGGAGATTTGTGCCAAGCCTGCGGGGATGCTCAGGGCAGGAATTGAATGACAGGCTTTGCTCAAGCTTGGAGGAAGCCTGGTGTGACTGGACAAGTCCAGCCGAGAGATCAGCAGTGCTGCTTGTGCTGGCACGGGTGTCAGCTCCCAGGGCACACTGACAGCATCTCTCCTCCCAGATGCTGCTGACCTTCACCAAGTCCCACAGCGCGGCGGTGCGTGAGAGGGCCGTGGGGAGGATTGGGATGCTGAGCTATTTGCTGGCCAACTATTCCTCACTGGAGGTAAAGAGCCAAGCCCCCTCCAGCCAGGCCGTCTCCCCTTCCCTGCACACCAGAGCAGCCTGCGGCTTGGCAGTGCCTGCGAGGCAAGCCGGGGCACAGGTTAGGACACTCAGCAAGGCTCTGCCCTGAAGCGGGGCTCTTGGTCCCTCCTTTCGCCATGGTCTTCTCTCCCCAGTCCCCTCTCTGCCAGAAGCCAGCTCTGACCCCAGTCCTGCGCAGGACGGGACTGCCCCCCGAGCATGGAGGGAGCCAAGGCCTGGCAGCGCTCTCTGCGCAGGGATGCTGCCCAGCTCTAGCTGCTTTGGGAGCTGGGGCCGGCAGGGCCCTGCAAAGCTCTGACTCACTGGGCATCCAGCCCAGGCAGACTCTTTGGTTGACGGCTTTGGCCCAAGCTGCTGCCCCTCAGCCCTTCTGATGCTCTGCCTCCCTCGCCCAGGCCTGGCACCCCTTTGGAAGAGAGGACAGCCCTGCCTGCTACGGAGACATCCATATCCCCATCCTGGGACAGCTGCTGGGACGTCTCATCCTTCTCAGCTCCTGTAAGGACGAAAAGATCAACTGTGTGGCTTTGGATGCTCTTCACCACCTCTTCAGATTCATCCTGCAGCAAAGAGGTAGGAGAAGCTGTGGGGGACAGTGTCCCTCCACACACACACATCTCTTGATAGGTGTCTCTGTTTTTCTGAGCATTGTGATGGACCATTCTTGTGCTTGGTGGAGGCTTTGCATGAAAGTTGGCCAGCTTCTCTGGCCTCTTTTGCCCTTCACAGCTGCTTTCCGTAGGATCCCAACTCTACCATTTTGCTGCAGACGCTGAATGCTCACCTGAAGTCCAGGATCTGTTCTGTGCTGCTCTCCTTCCTCACTCCTCTTAGGATCTCAAACCTGGTGGTTTTGTGGGCTCTGCAGCTACCATTGATTACCGTGTCCCAAACCCACTTCTTCCCTACCAATGAAGAGCAGATTCAGCTGGGCATCATGCTAGCTAGTCCCTCCAGTGCCTGTAGAAAGAAGCTGTACCTTCTCCTAATCCTTCCCCATCATTCCTGAGGACTCTTCCCACCTTGTTCCCATCGCCTATCACCATTTGCTTTACACTGCTGTCCACCGCCTCCTCCCCTGACTGGGGGTCATAACCTCCCTCTTCAGCCATTCCTAGTTCTAAGCTCTTTTCGCTGTTTGGGAAGCTTGTTGACAAAGATGCTGTGTCTTACTGACTCTTCTGTGTTTCCGGACTGTTTAGGCAGGACGCTGCCAGAGGATAGTGCACAGGCCCAAAGGGTTTTGGAAGCTGAGAACACCTCCCGGCTTTCTTCAACCAGAACCAGCGACATTACTGTGGTAATGAGCTCCCCCCGCCCTGCCTTGCAGGGACCCTTGTCGGTGGCACCAGCAGGGGACTTGTGTGAGCAAAGGGACCCAGAATCAGTGGGGCTGGTATGCTCTCTGTGTCCCTGCTGAGAGGGTTCCTGCTGTCCCCAAGCATGGACTACGTGAGGGCAGACCTCCAGTGTCCCAGCAGCAAATCACCCCTCCTGGCCACCAGCGAGCCCTGGTTCTCTGTAAGGCCAGCAGACTATGCCCATGACCCCAACCCTCCTCCTTCACCCTGGCGACCCTCTGCTCTCATCCCCTCCCCTCCAGTGACTGCAGCCCCTGCTTCCAGCTTTCCTGTGGGCACTGCTGACAGCGCTGCTGGGCATCTCTCGCTAGAGCTGCTGACACGGCTCAGCTAAGCAGCACCATGAGGGCCTTTGGTGTGGTATGTCTTCTTTCCTTTCCTTCCTCCTGTAGGCATTTGGAAAATACCTCCGGCCTTTTGAGAGGACAGATGTCATCCTCACGGTCATCGAGGCCATGACAGACGCCAGCATTTATGACAAGGAGGGGGCCAGCAGCATGCTGGATGAGGCCATGAAAGACCCTGACTCCTGGCTGATGGACGTAAGTGGCCTGTGGCTGGATTGCCCTGCCTGTGAGCCCTTTCAGGGGTTGTTGTTCTTCCCTCCCTTCCTCCCTGCCTCTCTTCCTCCCCGCAACCCTCCATCCCTCCCTCCCAAGGCCCAGTGTCTTGCGCAGCTGAAGCTATCTTAAGCAAGCAGAGATGGATGGGAAGGGCAGCAGTTTCAGTGGCAGCAGCTGGGGAAATGGCTGTACTCCAGTGGCTGCACATCACCCTCCAGGTGCCAAAGATCATGAGCGGCATCCATGGAAACCTGGAGCGCGTCCGCAAGGCTCCAGCGCGGCACAGCATGGACTCACTCCTTCTCCTGCTGACCAACCAGTGCCCCAGGGAAGTGGTCAGGAGCCTGTTGAAGTACTCTCCACCAGCTGACAGGTACGAGCCCCGACAGCCTTGAGGGCTTGTTCCATGTGGGGAAAGGGGCCCGGAGACTCATGGAAAACTGCAGGACACCCCCGAGCAGCAGGGCCCTCCATCCCATCACGCTTCCCAGCCCCACTGGATCAGCCAGGCCTGCAGCAGCCAAAGCTGGCCAAGCCAGCCCACAGCCCCGCCACCACGCTCCTCCCTGCCCCATGGGGAACACCACCTCAGCCCTCTGCTGACTGCATGGGCATGGACCCTGGGCATCCCAAGCAAGGGGGGGCTGGCAGGGCAAGGGCTGCAGCACCACCTGGGTCCAGTGGGGCTGGCCCGAGCCCGGCGCAGGGGCCAAGGCAGCCCTGCTGATGGAACGCTCTGGCTTGCAGCGCTGCCCTGGCCATGTGGGAGGTGATGTTCTCCCTGCCCCAGCCTTTGGAGAAGGTCTTGAGGGAGCTGCGCAGCGAACTCCAGAACCAGCGGGGGCGCAGGCTATTCAGCACCGTCGTAGAGGACATCTGCATCCTCCACTTAGCTGTAAGTGACCAGGCCAGGCCTTGTTCCCCTGCAGGGCTGTGCATGCCCTATCCCCTCCCATCTGCTCAATCACTCCTTAGAGACATGAGAGCAAGAGGCTGACGATGGTCAGAGGGCAGGAGCAGCCGACACAGACACCGTGCGGTGTGCGGTGAGGCGCAGGGCATGGCGGGGCCAAGTGGCCCTCCACAGGCAGAGCTGCCCCCAGGATGGGCTTTCTGGCCCCAGTGCCCTTTGCCTTGAGCTGCTAGTGGGAACCAGGAACCACACGGTGCGGGGAGCCCTGCAGGCTCTGCCAGTTTCTCACTGCTGTCTTTGTTTCAGCTGCTGGCCGCCAGCGATATTCCATCAGAGGATTTTGCTGCCATGTACAGTGTCTGGATGTCTCTGAGGCATCCAAGTCTGGAGATACTGTCGCTGGTGCTCCGAGGCCTCGTCACGCTGTCGCAGAGACCTGACATGGTGAGTGGGGCATAGTCAAGTGGAGCCATGTTGGCTGCCTGGGGCTGGGGCAGTGGGTAATGTGGTGGCTTAGCCTTGGCTGGGACTCAGGAGGTGGGGTGACATCTCCAATCACCCTCCTTGCTATGGAGGGGCCTGGTGGGTGCCTGGGGAACCCTCCAGGCACAGATGGTTACCAACCCATCTGCCCTTTGGGCCGGTCAGAAAAGGGGGTGGCTGAGCAGGGGACACAGAGTTGTTGTTATCCTACCCTCCCTTCCTTCTCCCCACTCTCCCTGCATCACCATCAGTGCACCCGTGGCCACTGCCTGCCAGGAGGCTGCTGCAGTGACTCCTGTGCCCGCTGTCAGGAAGCCAGACGGGAGGCTGGTTCTCAGTGACCAGAGCATTTTTGCCAAGGTGGTCGTTCACCGCTTCACAAAAAGGGAATGGCGTGTTTCATACAGGCAAGAAAAATGCAGGTCCTGCTGGAAGACATCATGGAGACCTTGCACTATGCCAATGAAGATATCCAGATGAAGGCCCTGCTTGTCTTCAGAAACATGCTGGGCCATATGACAAGGAAGGAGGCCAGCCCCATCTCTCTGCAGCTGGTGGATGAGCTTCTGCCGCTCTTCAACAATGTAAGGCTGCTATAGGAGCCTGAGCACGCTGCAAGGAAAGCTGCCTGTCAGCCCAGCCCTGCAGTCAGCACTCGGGCAGGGCTGCTCCCCTCCTCGCTCCCCTGGACTCTGCAGCCCAGCACAGCTTTTTCCTGACAGGTTGATGCCTCTGGGCGACCTGAGGCCCTGTGCTGGGGCATAGCAGGCCAAGAGCGGCTCTCAGAGCCCCGAGGCCTCCCCCAGCTGCTCTGCAAGCCAGGACCAGACGTTCTCCCCAGGTGCTGTGGTAGGGGGGGCTGAGGCTGAGCCAGTGGCGTGTGCCCCGGAGGCATTGCTGAGGGCCAGCCTGGTAGTCTCAGCCCGTCCCTGGGGAGCTCTGTGCTGGCATGGCTGGTGTGGCTGGTGGTGAATGCTGGGTGGCTGGGGGAGCACTTGGGGGCACCACCTGACGGAAACCTCTTGCGTGGCCTTTCACAGGCCCGGGGCCATTAAGCCACTGCTGCAGATCTGGCCCACAGCTCCTGTGTTCAGAATCCGACTCCGGAGCATCTCCCCTCACGTCAGCCACGCTAATGCTCTTGCTCACCATGGGCAGGGAGTGGCTGTTGCTGAAGTCCCCCTGTCCTCCTCTCTACCAGGAGTCCAGCCAGGTGCAGGAGCTCTCCATGAGCCTCTTCAAAGATGTGATGAAGACTGTGGTGTGGAGAAGCAAGAATAAGATGAAGAAGAAAGTGCAGAGGGTCCTGGTCCCACTGTTCCTCCATATGAACGACCAGATCGAGAGCGTGTCCAAGGTGCAGTGACCAGAGACTAGTGTTGCAGGGAAGGGCGTGCTGACACCATGGGGGTGGCCTGGGCATAAGGGGCAAGGGCTGCTGGATGCGAGAGTCTGGGAATGTGTGTCACCCTGGCGTCCCACTGCTCCCCTCTTTCCCTGCACTGGTCCCACCACTGCCTTCCTTCTTCCCCCCTGCTGCCTGCTGCAGAGGTGGGCAGGGAGGTGGGGGCCCCTCCCAGCCCCACTCTCCCTATTCAGCCCTCCTCCAGCACAGCCCCTTGGAAGGGTGCCTGCAGACCCATCACAAGCAGGGCTGGAGAACCTGGCACAGACATTTCCCAGACCTGCCCTGCCCGGTCCAGCAGGGCTCAACAGCAAGCCATGGCCACCGATCACGAGTCCCTACAGGCTTCCCAGCTGTCCCTGCAGGTGTGGGAGGCCAGGGCTTTGAGTCCCAACCCCTGTGTCCCAGGGCTGTGCCCAAGAGACCCCCAGAGGTTTGGGCCAGAGCATGTCCAAGCTCCCTGAGGGCAGGATTGCTGCAGAAACAGAGCCCTGCTCACCCAGGTCCCCTTGCATGGGGCCGGCGAACTTGGTTTGCACAGAGAGGTGCAGTGCCCACAAGGGGTGGAAAGGCAGCTTGTCCCCCAGCCTGGGGCAGGGAGAGTGGTTGGAAGGGAGATGCAGCCGGAAGGGGACTGGCCCTGCGTCCCAGGATCAAAGCTCTGCCCACCTGGAGCCTGGGCATGATGGAGCTGGGGCAGCCCCAGCTGGGGAGCCAAGTGTCCTGCTGGGGGATGCCCATGGGAGGTGCTGCTGGCTGCGTTTTCCCTGGTTCCTCTGGGACTCCAGCCCTCACTGCCTACAGCCATGACCTTGAGGACCTCTGTTCTGCTGGCTGGCAGCATGAGATACCTGAGGTGCTGGCTGCCCCGTGCCCCTGCCCTGGACATTGAACCCAGTTCAGACTCTCTCCCCCACCACCTCTTCCCCTAAGGGGCTGGAAACAGCTCAGAGCCGGGCCAAGAGGAGGTCTCCTTCCCTGGGCTGTGGTGCCATCTCCCAGCCTCTGCTTCTCTGCAGGCCTCTAGGGAAGCCCTTCTAGCTGCTGCGGAGCTCCTGGAGCAGAAACAGCTCAAGTACCTGACCCAGACAGAGCAGGCATGGAGGATTGGAGAGTACTTGGTGAGGATAACCCCCAAGCCCCAGGGCCTGGGCTGGATGAGGGCTGCCCCACGTGCCCGTGGGGAGGGCTGTGCAGCTGTGTCTAGCCTGCTCTGTTCCGGCCTGGAGCCTACATCCTGGAGCTGCATCCTCCTTCCTTGCCTTCTAGCACGGACCCCCCAGGGGCTTTTCTCCAGGCCCCGCTCCCCTCCCTGCCCCAGGTACTGAAGGAGACCCCAGCCCATCTGGGCCCTTGCAGCAATATGGAGGGGTCTCAGTACCTCCGGGCCCCCTGTGCCTGTGGCTCTCTCTGAACCTCAGCCCCACAGGGCTCCTGGCTGGGTGACAGGAACGGCCTGGAGGGGAAGGGGGTGCTGGCAGGAGGGACTGATCTGGCCAACTGGGAAGGGTCTGTACCAGCCCTGTGTCCTTGTGCTCTCTCTAGCTGGTGCAAGACAGGAGCAGGGTGGAAGAATACCTGCATCAGAGCATGCCGTACTTGAAACACGGTCAGGCCACCATGCGAGAAGAAGCCGTCAGGTTCATCGGTGAGCCACAGCCCCTGGGATCCCTCTTCTGGCGGTCTGGCTCCAGTCCCAGCCACTGCACTGGCAGCAAGTCGCAGCCCTGTGGCTGCCAGAGTTGGCTCCCAGCTGTCCTGTGCAGGGCCTGGGTAGCCAAGGGACTCTGTGCCTTCCTCTGCCACTCCTGCCCGTGCAAGTGAGCTTGGTGGCAACCTTGCTCAGTCCCACCGCCCTTGGGTACTGTCCTCCCCCGGGGTCAGCCCTGCTGAGGGGGAGGAGGGTGTGTGCAGCTGAGCTGGCAGGGCTGAGGGCTATGCTGCTGGGAGCATGCTGGGAAGTGGGAGATCTGACGAGAGCTCTGTGCCTAGGGCTTGCCACACGGCACCTCGGAGGCCAAAGTGAGGAGAAGCTGCATAAAATCTGTGATGGTGAGTAGGGGCAGTGCTGGTGGGGCTGGGAACAGACCTGGGACGGGCGCTGCGATGCCTTGCCCCGCTCCAGAAAAACACTTCAGGAACAGGAGAACATCTCAGGGGCATTTGGAGCAGCAGCTTCCGGCTGATCCCTTTGTCCCACCTGCTCCTTCTGGCCAGGGACAGAGATGGGTGGGTCTGGCATGCTCTGGAGGGGATGCCTGGGGGTCTCTGCAGACAGGGGGCTTTCATCTTGTCTCTTTCTTTCTGTTGCAGCCCTCAAGCACTTGGAGAAAGACACTGACCTCTCAGTCTGTTCCCTCGTGGCTCAGACCATCCTCATCCTGCGATCTCCAAGGGAGCAGCCAACATCACGATGGACCCTGCAAGTGCTGTGCTGCTGGCCCTGCAAAGCCAGGGAGAGGCAGAGCTCTCCTGGGGAAAATTGCTGACTTTGATTAAAGATGGATCAACACGCCCAGTCTCATAGCATCCTTCACACAGGGAGCACCCTGAGCATGCTGAGCCGACAGGGTCATTGCTGGCGTCTTCTGCTGCCTGAAGGACAGCTCATCCCTCAGCGCACCCTGGCTGCTGTCTTGTTTGACAAGTTTACCCCTCGGCTAGGCTTTCCCAAAAAGTAGCTGTGTTTGTTCACTCCCTGGGGTAGTCTTTTATTTAGGGGGACAGAAGGCAAAGGGGAAATGGCAGCCCCACGAGGAAGCACAGTTGCCCGGAGAGTTGCCCGATGCCCTTCCTTTCCAGCAGCCTATGGCAGCACAGCACACGCTGATCCAGGGCGTCCTTGGTCAAAGCCCCAGCTGCCCCGCTAGATCACAAAATCCCAGAGGAGAGAAGCTTTAGGCAACCTGCCCCTTCCTGAGACATCCCAGGGCACGAAAAGGCATCCATGCCCTGCCGAGCTGGTAAGACTTTATTCGTCCGGGTGTGCAGAGGTGGCCAGCTCCTCCATGCTCTGGGACGGCATACCCTTGCCCGTGCGCCAGGGGAAGTTCCCCTGTTCCTGAGTCCAGAGTTCTGACCTGGAAAGCCCCATTTTTAGGGGCAAAATCCGCGTTTTTAGGGTCTAAACCTGTCTTATATTACCCATAGCCTCTCTTTAGGGCCCACAGTTTCATTTTTAGGGTCTAAACCCTCACTTTTAGGGCAGAATGTCTCCTTTTAGGGTCCAAAGCTACATTTATAGCATCCAAAGCCTCATTTTTACTTTCCAAAGTCTTAGTTTTGGTTTCCAAAGCCTCATTTTATGCTCAAAGGCCTCATTTTTATGGTCTGAAGTGTTACAGATTTACACATGCTGGTGACCGTAACAGGGTCTGACCCTAGGATCCCGCTGAAAGTTCAAGGTCCAAGTGAAGGTTTCCAATTACTTTTTCGTTAGTTCACAGGTTACAGCTCGAGCTTGTGCCTCTGGAGAGGGACCCATACCCCAGATTATTATCTACCCCTCAATTATATCTGTACCACCCATCACCGACCCACATGTCCAATCACTTAATTCTGGTCGGTGGTCTCTTGATTTCTTATTGGTTTTCACTGTTGCTGGGCTGGCCTTCTTCTGAAGTTACTTCATTCTCTTGGAATTGTCTCCTTGGTCCTCATCTTCTTCATTCTGCTTGTATCTGCCGGATTCAGTGAGTTCTTTGTTAGCTGCATTAGTTTTATGAAAAAATTGAGTCTTGGTCAGCTCTTGCGGACTAAGGCCTCAGCTACTTTAGCTGCTAATGCTAAGCCACTAATGTTAAACGAGACTATTGAGAGAGAGGAATACATTTAATCAAATTTCTTCTCTAACACTGCTTCCACTTCCAGACCAGCTTCAGCTTTCAGGTTGGAGTGATTGAGGGTAGGAAGGCTCTGCAGAGGGATCTGGACAGGCTGGATGGATGGGCTGAGGCCAACCGGATGAAGTGCAATAAGGCCAAGTGCCGGGTTCTACACTTTGGCCACAACAACCCCAGGCAACGCTACAGGCTTGGGGACGAGTGGCTGGAAAGCTCCCCCGCAGAAAAGGACCTGGGGGTGTTGATTGACAGCCGGCTGAATATGAGCCAGCAGTGTGCCCAGGTGGCCAAGAAGGCCAACGGCATCCTGGCTTGTATCAGAAATGGTGTGGCCAGCAGGAGCAGGGAGGTGATCATGCCTCTGTACTCGGCTCTGGTGAGGCCGCACCTCGAATACTGTGTTCAGTTTTGGGCCCCTCACTACAAGAAAGACATTGAAGTGCTGGAGCGTGTCCAGAGAAGGGCGACGAAGCTGGTGAGGGGTCTGGAACACAAGTCTTATGAGGAGCGGCTGAGGGAGCTGGGGTTGTTTAGCCTGGAGAAGAGGAGGCTGAGGGGAGACCTTATCGCTCTCTACAACTACCTGAAAGGAGGTTGCAGAGAGGTGGGTGTTGGTCTCTTCTCCCAAGTGACTAGTGACAGGACTAGAGGAAATGGCCTCATGTTGCGCCAGGGGAGGTTCAGGCTGGATATTAGGAAAAAGTTCTTTACTGAGAGAGTAGTGAAACATTGGAATAGGCTGCCCAGGGAGGTGGTAGAGTCACCCTCCCTGGAGGTATTCAAGGAGCGTGTGGATGTGGCATTGTGGGATGTAGCTTGATGGGCATGGTGCTGTGTGGTGTTGGATGGGTTGGTTTTTGGTGTGTTGTGGTTTGTTGGTGGTGGTGGTTTTGGTCGGTTTTTTTTTTGGTTTTTTTTTTTTTAAGGTTGGACTTGATGATCTTACAGGTCTTTTCCAACCTTAGTGATTCTGTGATTCTGTGATTCTGTGATTCGAGTCAAATTTTCTTCCACCTTTACTGCTGAGAAAGGTTAGCAATACATAAAGTTGTTCCTCCCACCGAGGAGTTAAGTTATCCTTTCTTTTGTGTACTTTTACCCAAATGTCATTCCCTAGATTGAAGGGGTGCAGAGCCCCTTCTAGAGGCATTGGTTCTATTAGCTGTGCCTGGGCCTGCCTGCATTTTAATAACTGATGAACCTCTCAAATATATCGGGTCATGTTTTCATTCCCAGCTACTAAAATTACATGAGCGTTGTATCAGTCTTTCAAATAGTATTTCATAGGGAGAGAGTTTTAATGTTTGTTGAGGTCTTTGTTAAATATTCATTAACGCTAAAGGTAGTGCCTGCAAGACACGGTTATTTATTGGGCTGCAGCCAAAGTTCCTCCTGCCAACCAGTTCCTCAGCGCTGTCAGGGCTAGTGCAGCAGTCCCAAGTGCCCTTGATGGTGATGCCTTTTTTCTATGGGAATCACGTATCGGTCAGGTAAAATAGGAAGGTTTTCCACACCTGCTGTCCATATTCCCTGGGAGTCTTTTGTGGCTTGTACCTTTTCCAAGAGTCAATTTCTTCAGCCGTAACATTCAAACGTATCTTTTCAGCAGCGAGTAACACCAGGTCGGACCGTTGGACTGCTTGTCAGCCCGGTGATTTGTACAGCAGTTGTGCTCTGGCTTCAGCAGCAATAGCTGTCAGACTACTTATTTCTTCTTTTGTCCTTCCAGTGGTATGGGCTGGCTGACGAATTGCAGCAAGATGGGACATTGGCACCTTGGGAGAAGAGGATGCAGAACAGGGAGTGGGGACTTGTCGTGGTTTAACCCCAGCCAGCAACTAAGCACCACACAGCCGTTTGCTCACTCCGCCCCTGCCCCAGCGGGATGGGGGAGAGAGTCGGTGAAGTGAGAAAGCTCGTGGGCTGAGGTAAGAACACTTTAATAAAAGAAATGAAATAAAATAAAATAATAATAATGACAATAATAATAAAAATTGTAATGAAAAGGAAAATAACAACAACAACAAAAAACCAAGAAAGACAAGTGATGCAAATGAAGACAATTGCTCACCACCCTCCGACTGATGCCCAGCCTGTCCCCAAGCAGCGGTCTCCTGGCTAGCTTTCCCCCTAGTTTATACACCGAGCATGACATCATATGGTACGGAATATCCCTTTGGTCAGTTGGGGTCAGCTGTCCTGGCTGTGTCCCATCCCAACTTCTTGTGTACCCCCAGCCTACTCTCTGGTGGGGTGGGGTGAGAAGCAGAAAAGGCCTTGACTGTGTGTAAGCACTGCTCAGCAATACCGAGAACATCTCTGTATTATCAACACTGTTCTCAGCGCAAACCCAAACCAGAGCCCCATACTAGCTACCATGAAGAAAATTAACTCTATCCCAGCCAAAAGGGACGGAGTACAGGACTGTTCTCAGAACTTCAGGTTTTCCGTAAGGATTTCTGTCGCTCCGGATATGTGGCTAACCTGAGAAGCTTGCTTCCCTTTCTCCCTCCCTCTGTCCCTCTTCGGGTTGCCAGCTAGGCTTCTGCCTGATGTGCAGAATGGAAATGCACGTCAGCAAGGTCCCACATTTCTCTGCCAGTGCCCTCGAGCCTTGGGCTGTCATCAGTGTCCTCACACATAAGTCATTTCAGGTGCTTTTACATGGAAGTCACTTTAGGTGGCCTTCTTTTTAGATAATTTTTGATTTTCAAAGACCCGTTTGTGTTAACAGCTTTGAGAGTTTAACTAAGGAGGAGAGCTCTTAGGAAGGTACATTTTCTTCCTTTCTTAAAGCAGACAAAGCAAAACTCTTCGAGGACAAGATTCTCTGCCCTACCTATGAGGTCCAGTTGCCCTTTATTTCCAGCTTGGACACCTCTTCTGAAGAAACTACCATTATCCATCAAATATTTGGGGGCTTCCTGACATCCAGAGGTACTTGTCCCCAACTATTGCTCTCTTTGGAATTGTCTGTGCCCTTCTGTCTGCCTGTGATAAACAGCTGTTTGTGTGACTGACATAGTAGGTGTGATGAGTGTAAACCGGCACAGTCACTCGACTTCCCCTATTGCTGAGCATTTCAATTTGCCTTCCAGTAACGTGCTTGAGCTGCAAAGCAGCTTCAGATTCCCATGAGGGCTTCCGGGATGTTCCTTTGGGTATAAAAGTAAAAGGGTTTGTAATTGTGCTTCAAGATGTCCCAAGGCCCCTGTAGCTTTCCGCAATCAATGCAGTTGGCTTAAAAAACGCGTACAGCGAATACAAGAGAGCTTGGTGGTGGGTGGGAAGTCGAAAGAACTGTATCCTTCTGGGGAGGCCATGGCAGTGGTCTCCCTGTAGGTGCTGGGTTTAAGCTGGACAAGCACGCATTATCGTCTCTGCACCCTTGACGTACTCTCACGCTTCTTCCCTTTGCCCTCCCTCAATACCAGTCTGGTGTTCCATTATTGAGACCAGTCTTGTCATTCATTATTGATGACCCTGCACACCACCAGTAGCTGAACCATGCAGTACCACAGAGAGGTAGCTCTTGATAGCCCTGGGAGTCCCTGGGAATTGAGGGAAAATTTCAGCATAATACCCTCTTCCTGACTCCATCTGGACACTGCTTGCGGGTTTTCAGTGGGTCCCCTCAGCGTCAGCTACCTGGATTTTTGTGCGAACTCCTAGTGTTTGGGCGAGGGCGTTTCCGTCAGCTCAGTGCTCTTCTTTCTCACTCCTCCAGGCAGCCTCATCTGTCACCGCAGCTTTGTGAAACCTGAGCAGCTGGATGGCGAAAACTGCTTTAAATGTAGCGAGATGATTATTAACAGCTAATTAATACTAGGTCCTGTGTGAAGGTGCTGCATGTCATCAAGCATAAGTCATCTTTTCCTGTAGGTTAGATGCACAATAATGACATGCAGCTTTTTTTTAATGTGGCCTTATGGTACTGAATAGCCTCAAGATAGCGTAAGGATGTGGGAGACATGAAAGCTTGCCTGGCCTTCTGGGGGCAAGATAGGGTGCATTTCAGTACTTGGCTCTGTGCTTGGTTTCAAGGTGTGACAAGATGCTTGCTGCCTCCAGGAGATTTGCAATCCATCACGTGCCCAAGGTTCTCACGGTGTGTCTGAAAAAGTTTGAAGATTTCACCGGTGGGAAGATCAGCAAGGTGTGTACACAATTGGAGTGCAACCTTTTCTCTGGTGCAGGAGATTTCCCAAAGCAGTATGCTTTTTCACAAAGCGTTCATGTTGAGGTTTTTGTGTTCCCTTCTGGGGGAGAGGAGAGTTCCTATGGAGAGACAAGCACACACTGTGCTCCAGCAAACCTGCTTTAGCCGAGAACAGTTTCCTGCCACCCAAACATTACATGTTGTTTCAGGGAAAACCCAAGTTTCCATGAGCCCCAAAGATGTATTTATACACCTCTGGCCCCTGGTCTTAGAAGGCTATTCCATGTAGTATTTCAGGATCATTTCTGAGCCCTCTTGGTCTCTCCATAGGTTGTAGAGAGTCCCGAGTACTAGGATCTTCAGCCATACACATACCAGACCGCTGGAGAACTGCTCCTCTACTCCTTATATGTTGTCATGGTGCATAATAATGGCAGCTGGCATGCAGGACACTATTTCTGCTACGCAAAGCTAAAGAGCAACTCCTTTCCTAGCAAGGGAAAAATGTATCCTGGGGAAGAAAACTTTCATGGCAGTGTTCCTGGCAGCCAAGGTTTTGGGGGAGAAGGTCTCACAGAATCACTAAGGTTGGAAAAGACCTGTAAGAACATCAAGTCCAACCATCAACCAATACCACCATGCCCATTAAACCGTGTTGCACAATGCCTTGTCCACATATTCCTTGAACACCTCCCGTGATGGCCACTCCACCACTTCCCTGGGCAGCTTATGCCAGTCCCTTTACCAGCTGGATTGGCGTACTCTTGGTTCTGTAGTTTTCTGCCTGTGTTTTTGTGGAGAAACCATGCAGTTCATCTCCAGATATTGATGCCTTCTTTGCAGGTCAGCAATGGACTGTGGTACGAGGTGGACGATTCGCCTATGGTTTTTCGTGACATCGACACAGTTCTCAGGCAGCAAGCCTATTTACTCTTTTATTTCAGGTAAGAACAAGTATTTAACCGTATTCACAATACGTTTCCTTTTCCTGGTTTTGCTATTTTTCTTCTCATGCTCCTGAGTGTTTCTTTTTCTGTCACAGCAGACAATTACTACCTGCCTCATTTGGTGCTGTAAAACCTGAAGCGTCATTCCTCGTCTTTCCTTGCTGAGCTTTAGGCTTCTGCTCTGGTGTAAACTGCTACTTGTCTGCTATCTGAATCTGGCTAATGTTTTAAACTGAAAGAGGGTAGTTTTAGATTATATAGTAGGAAGAAATTTTTTATGGTGAGGGTGGTGAGACACTGAAGAGGTTGCCCAGAGAAGTTGTGGATGTCCCCTCCCTGGAAGTGTTCAAGGCTGGGTTGGATGGGGCTTTGAGGAACCTGATCTAGTGGAAGGTATCCCTGCCCATGGCAGGAGAGATGGAACTAGATGATCTTTAAGGTCCGTTCCAACCCAAACCATTTGACGATTCTATGATTCGATGAAATGGAGGCCGTAGGTGGTATAAAGACATGGTGTTCCTCTGAAACAGGCAGACCTGGTGGGAAGACCGCAATTGAATTTCCCATTTGTAGACTTGGTCACGGCTTCTCTCTGTCGTAGAAACTGCTCCAAGAAAATGACTGAACCCCAGAGGAGGCTGCAAGAACAGCCCTAAATGGAGATGACTCTTTTTTTTTCTCCAGGTGCTCTGATTTGAAAATTGGAGAAAGGGCTTCTTCCTCACCGGCACCATCACATGCCTGTTCCTTCCTCAGTCAGTGGGCGGACAGCAGCAAGCAGGCGAGTTCTGTGGGAGCACAGGGTCTGCCTCATCAGACTAAGATAACTCTGGGGAGGTGGGTCAGGGCACCAGATGGACAGTGGATTTCTTTCTGGGATCTTGGCATTGCGCTCTTTTCCCTCCCATGCTGCAGCTTTCTTCACAGTTGCAGCACGGCTCCCTCCCAAAACATCCCAACTAGATCCATCCCACTTGTCTGCTTTTGGCTATTCTGCCTTTGCAGCCCCCCAGGAGAGCCTTTGGGAGGCCCTTCGCTGTCCCTTCACAGGGCTTCTGGGGTTTGCCCACTGTTGTGATCCTTTCAGGAGGAAAGGGCAGGACCTTTTCACAGGTCTCTTTACAGGACATGGCAGTGGGCATGGAGGACTCTTCAGAGGACAGCAGCTCCTCCACAACAGCCAGCAGAAGCCAGCTAGCCTGGGCAGGTGCATGGGAGGCATCTGCAGGCTGGCTGTGAGCCATCTGGCCAGGCAGGCCCAGCATCGTCTCCTACGTGTCCAGAAGGCAACCCGAGTGCCCAGTCTGCTGTCAACCATTTGACCGTGTGCTGCACACCGTGCGAGAAGACAACAAAAAAGAGGTGCACAGATTCAGCCCTTCTTCCCGCTGCCAGAGGAATGGTGCAGGGAAAAGGCCTGAAGCAGATCCCCACAGTGGGGTAATGATTTCCGCAGCTGGTTCGTAGACACCAAGGACTACAACCACTCAGCCGAGAGGAGGAGGACAACCAATCCTCAAGTCGTGACCGTGCTCCCAGGGATGATGCAGCTCCAGAGCCCCCCAACACCAACTCCAAGCGCTCTCCCGCACCCAGGGCTGCTCGAGAGCAAACTCAGCTGAGGCACAGAGAGCAGAGCAGATCCCTGCTACAGGGCTATGACGGCCGCAGCTGGTTTGTGGTCTCCATGGACTATGATGCCTCAGCAGGGAGGAGGAGGAGGGTTTCAGTGCCCCAGAGATGCACGTTGGACAGACACTTGGTGCGCTGTGGTGGTGATGGGGGCAGACCCTGGATGAGGGAGGAGCACAGGGAAATGAGGAGGTCCCAGCATGCACACGGGTAGGATGACAGTGAAAAGGAGCTCTGTCAAGATGTTTTTTGCTGTTTCACATCTGAACTCAGACATCTGTGTGCATCAAAGTCAGCTTCCCCCCGCCCCCCCAGGCTGCACAGCTATTTGCCAGTGAAAGTGAGGTGGGCTAGCTGGTCTTTGGGATCAGTCAGCTCCTTGCTTTTTTAATAGTGTGCCTACACGATTCCTTTTTTCCACCTTTTCTTTCTCCCTGCTTCCCCCCAGATCCATTCTCTAGTAAAGATAATTTTGATTTGTCTTTCTGGACAGATCGTAGAGTAGGTAGATACAGGATATAAGTATAGGCTGGTCTATACCTTCAGAGCTGTAGGCTATGGGTAGAGTTACTGTTTTTTAATTACCATGTCTTTTCCATACTCTATAATAGAGAAGCATGTGGACAGCAGTGTAGTCCTCCTACTGAGAAGCTGGGCTCGGTCTAGAATGGCAAGGAGCTCACCCTGACTGATAGGGTAGGAAGTGCGACGGAAAAGGAGCACGGCAAAGAGAGCCGTTAAAGTGGCAACTGAAAGCCGGTCACTCCTGTATACAATGGGGGAAAGTGTGGGCTGGAGAGCCAGAGGGCTCTGCTGCTAACACTGGCAACAGGTCAGCAGAAGGTCCTCTTCAGAGAAGGTGTCATGCATTGGAGTCTTTCAAAAAGGCCTTTGTAACTGCTGTGAATTGGGGCCCTGTGACAATGAAGGTAAGGTCGTCAACCTGCAGCTCTGCAGCAGTTAAAACTACTACTGAAACACTTTTGATGGCAGATGCTGCTCTGTGGGTTTTGTTTTGGGTACTCATTTCATTGAGCTATAATAATTTCTTTGCAATTAGGTGATGGGGAACTTCTTGTACTGGTCTTCTCTTTCTGGAGTGCCTCCTGACATCCTTTGTTATCCAGAGCCTTCCCCTCTGTTGCCAAGATGAGCAATGGTCGTGATTTGGACTGAATCCTGTAACGACTTCTTCAAGTCTGATTTTCAAGGTCCAAAGCCTCATATTTATAGTCCAAAGCCTTATTTACAGGGTCCAAAGGCTCGCTTTCAGGCCCAAACCCTCATTTTTAGCTTCCAAAGGCTCCTTTTCAGGGACTAAAACCTCACTTTTAGACTTCAGTCTGCAATTGTGAGAGTCCACAGCCTTGTTTCGAGCCTCTGAAGACCCATTTTTAGGGTGCAAAGCCTTAGCTTTTGACACAGAAGCATCATTTGAGGGCACAAAATCTGATTTCAGGGTTCAAAGCCTCGTTTTCATTTCCAAAGGCCCCTTTTTAGGGACCAAGGCCCCATTTTGAAGGCCCAAACCCTCCTTTTCAGGGTTCAAACTTCTCTTTTAAACCTCAAAGCCTCAATTGTAGTGCCAAAGCCCTGTATTCGGGACCGAAGCTTCATTTCTTAGGGCCATAGAGGAACCAACAGGTTCCCCTCATTTTCAGGGTCCAAATCGTCATTTGTAGCATCTAGCCCATCCTTTTTAGTGTCCAAAGCATGCTTTTTAGGGCCAAAATCCTCATTTTGAGGGTCTAAACCTGTCTTTTATTACCCATAGCCTTTTTTTAGGGGCTACGGCTTCATTTATAGGCTCTAAACCCTCATTTTTAGAGCAGAAAGCCTCTGCAGAGCTCCTGGAGGAGAAACAGCTCAAGTACCTGACGCAGACGGAGCAGGCATGGAGGATCGGAGAGTGCTTGGCGGGGACAATCCCCAGCCCCCAGGGCCTGGGCTAGACAAGGGCTGCCCGGGCGATGGGTCACAGTGGGGCCCTTTGTGACCTCCCTTTGTGACAGCCCATGGTGCTCCATATAGCCAGCACAACCCCCATCCAGCAGTGTCCAGCAGGACGTTGACAGGACAGGCCAGGAGCATGGAGCTGGCGATGAGCCCCTGAGTGCAGCCCACAGTTTTCCCTGTTACCCCTGGCAGCCCCCCGGCGCCAAGGCTTTTCCTTGAGGCTTCCCCCTCCCCACCCACAACCCTTTACTCCATCGCACAAGATGGCAGAGAGACCTTCCAGCCGTCCCAGGGTGGCCTGGGAGGAGGTGGGGGCTCCCAAGGAGAGCAGCTCTCCACCAGAGCCCTACAAGCTGTGCATGGTCCAGCCGCTGCAGATCGGTGAGTGAGTGGCCTCCGGGCTGGGAGTAGGGCCAGGGCCAGTGAACGCACCCTGCTTGATGCCAGAACCCCCTTTCCCCAGCATGCTGGCAGCGGGGGTCCGGTGGGCATGGGGCACGGAGAAATGCTAGGTCAGCTCGGGGCTGGAGCCAGCCCAAGCACAGCCTTCCCCAGGGTGGGAGAGAGAGCTCCTGCTCCGGGGGATGGGCAGCGGGAGGCAGCTGGGCTGGCAGAAACCAGTGATGCTGCGGGACGGGGACCCTTCCAGCCCATCTGGAAGCGAGTTCCTCAGCCCAGTGAACTCGGGGCTTTCCCCGCCGCATCGTGCTGCAGCATCACAGCCCTTTTACCGGGCACCCTCAAGCCCAGACACCCCCAGGGAGACTGTGCCAGGGGAGCGGACACAGGGCTGGCTGGAGAGCAGAGCTCCTCCTTCCGCTCTCTCCTGCCTTGGGGCCCTCTCTACAGCCCTCCCTGCTCTCCTCCTTGACTAGTTGGCAGCTGGTTAGCCGTCTATGAAGAGGAGAAGGAAACCGTGCGCTGCATCCAGGCTTTTCTCAAGAGCGCAGAAAGGGTAACTGTTGTTATTTCCTTGGCAGCTACGCCTGCATCTCCTGACAGCCCCCCCAACTTTGCTGCCTGCTGCCAGGCTGCTGGCTGGCTGCTGGCTGGGCAGAGCGGCTCCCCCGCCCAGGTCTCCCACGAGGCACTGCTCTGGTCGTGCTGGCCACGTGTCTCCCCCTCTCACGCTCCCCCTTTGTCTCCCTGTCCTCCGGCTGCCAGGCCCAGGCCCAGAAGATGCGTTTTCTCGAGAGCATCCGCATGCTGTGCAGAGCTGCCAGGCACAAGGGCTTGTGGCAGGGCCTGGATGTCTTCTGCCACAGAAACAAGCTGGCAGAGAATATCAAGGTGAGGGGACACCTTCTGGCGGGTCTGGGGAAGGGGGCAAGGTCCCCAGGCATGAGCATGCTGTGACAACAGTGCTGAAGTGGGGAAGGGGTGGTGGCAAGCGTGCATGGATACCAGGCTTCCTTCGAGGGGACTCAGGTGCCACTGAGAAACCCTGCCAGTGGAGACCCTAGCCCCAGGAGTGGAAGGGGGCATTCTGGGGCCAGCACCAGGGTGGGGACAGAGGGGCTCCGCTAGCCCTGCCGAGCAGTACCAGGTTTGCTGGCTATGGGTGCTGGCGGCTGACTCCTGGTTGTGCTCTACAGGCGCTGCTGCAAGAGGAGCCCAGGGACCACCTGCGCACGGCAGTGCCGCAGCAAGCCATGCTTGCCATCGCTGCCTTGAGGTACCTGCCCAGTCCCTGCTTTGCCTGGCACCTCTCCACAGCCAGCAGCCCTGCGCCAGCCCAGGGGGTGTCCCCCATCTGGGCAGAGTCAGAGGGTGCCGCCTGCAGAGCCTCTGCTCTCCCCTGCTCGGGGCTTATCTGCAGGGTGGGAGTTATGAGGACTGTCCTCTGGCCCAGGCCAGAGTCAGGGAGGGAGGAGGTGCTTCCGGGCAGGGCTGTCCCCACAGCCTCCATCCTTCCCAGGGACCCCTTCCCCAGAGGTGCCTGGAGGCACCGCTCCCAGCACCTTTGTCTGAGAGGCCCCTCTCTCTCTTTGCAGCGCAGTGGAGACGGTGCTGGAGGGCAAAAAGAAGCACCTCTTACGGGCCTGCTTCAGCAGTGTCTTCTGGCTTCCTCCAAAAGAGGACATGCAGGGCCTGGACACTTCCCTCTACCACAAGGTAAGTGCTGGGTGAGGACCTCTGGGGCCCCCTGGCTGCCCTGTGCCAAGACATGACCAGACATGCAAGGCAGGGCAGACTCTCAGCTTTGCTTTCCCACCCTCATTCTTTGCCCCCTTGCTGTGGGCCCGGCCACATCTAGTGCCGCAGGCTGCGCTGCCCACAGCAGCTTGTCTGCCCTGAGGCCTCTCACGGGCACCGCCAGGCGGTGTGGGTGTCCTCCCCTTGCACGGGGAGTTCCGATCCATCTCCTGGGGGTGAGAGGGACCACTGAAAGACTGCCACCACCATTTTGCCTCCCTGCAGACCCTGCAAGCCATGGACAGCATGCTGCAGACGTTGGTCCTCAGCTCTCCGGCCTCCAGCCTCAGCAAGGAGCTGCAGAATATCTTGCAGGTCTGGCACAGGCAAAGCACGGGGTTGGCAGGGGCTGTTCTTCCCCCTGGAGGGCAGAAAGTGTCCACTCTTGAGCAGACAGTCCCCACCCCAGTCCCATGCACAGAGCACACTGCAGGGAGGGTATGGACCTCCCATTGGGGGAGCAAGGGGTCACCCGTTGTGCTCTTCTGGAGCCCAGTGTCACCTGGCTGCTGTCAAAGTCCCTTTCCCCTCCACAGAATCCTCTTGTGTCACAGCAAAGCCTTGCCCATGGCACGTCTGGGACAGCTCTGCCCCTGCCAAGATCTCCTTGAACCAGGGCAGTGGGAGGAACTTGACCCCTTTGATTTAGGCATCGCTGCGGTCCCCCTGCCTCGCAGCCCCTGTGCTTTCCTCCCCAGACCTGAATGGGGCAAAAACCCATGGGGACCTGCCCAGCCTGCAACGGGGAGTCTGGCCCTAAAGCTCTGTTCTCCCGGCTTCCCAGGGACCGTGTCCCCATCCCCCATTGCAGATCCCGGGGGAGGCTCCTGTCTGCAAGCCCTGCCTTCTGGGGCAGGGCATGGAAAGGAGCAGAGGCTGCTCGGGGTGGCATCTGCCTACCTGCCTGGCCACGAGGTTGGCCTGGGAGATTTGTGCCAAGCCTGCGGGGATGCTCAGGGCAGGAATTGAATGACAGGCTTTGCTCAAGCTTGGAGGAAGCCTGGTGTGACTGGACAAGTCCAGCCGAGAGATCAGCAGTGCTGCTTGTGCTGGCACGGGTGTCAGCTCCCAGGGCACACTGACAGCATCTCTCCTCCCAGATGCTGCTGACCTTCACCAAGTCCCACAGCGCGGCGGTGCGTGAGAGGGCCGTGGGGAGGATTGGGATGCTGAGCTATTTGCTGGCCAACTATTCCTCACTGGAGGTAAAGAGCCAAGCCCCCTCCAGCCAGGCCGTCTCCCCTTCCCTGCACACCAGAGCAGCCTGCGGCTTGGCAGTGCCTGCGAGGCAAGCCGGGGCACAGGTTAGGACACTCAGCAAGGCTCTGCCCTGAAGCGGGGCTCTTGGTCCCTCCTTTCGCCATGGTCTTCTCTCCCCAGTCCCCTCTCTGCCAGAAGCCAGCTCTGACCCCAGTCCTGCGCAGGACGGGACTGCCCCCCGAGCATGGAGGGAGCCAAGGCCTGGCAGCGCTCTCTGCGCAGGGATGCTGCCCAGCTCTAGCTGCTTTGGGAGCTGGGGCCGGCAGGGCCCTGCAAAGCTCTGACTCACTGGGCATCCAGCCCAGGCAGACTCTTTGGTTGACGGCTTTGGCCCAAGCTGCTGCCCCTCAGCCCTTCTGATGCTCTGCCTCCCTCGCCCAGGCCTGGCACCCCTTTGGAAGAGAGGACAGCCCTGCCTGCTACGGAGACATCCATATCCCCATCCTGGGACAGCTGCTGGGACGTCTCATCCTTCTCAGCTCCTGTAAGGACGAAAAGATCAACTGTGTGGCTTTGGATGCTCTTCACCACCTCTTCAGATTCATCCTGCAGCAAAGAGGTAGGAGAAGCTGTGGGGGACAGTGTCCCTCCACACACACACATCTCTTGATAGGTGTCTCTGTTTTTCTGAGCATTGTGATGGACCATTCTTGTGCTTGGTGGAGGCTTTGCATGAAAGTTGGCCAGCTTCTCTGGCCTCTTTTGCCCTTCACAGCTGCTTTCCGTAGGATCCCAACTCTATCATTTTGCTGCAGACGCTGAATGCTCACCTGAAGTCCAGGATCTGTTCTGTGCTGCTCTCCTTCCTCACTCCTCTTAGGATCTCAAACCTGGTGGTTTTGTGGGCTCTGCAGCTACCATTGATTACCGTGTCCCAAACCCACTTCTTCCCTACCAATGAAGAGCAGATTCAGCTGGGCATCATGCTAGCTAGTCCCTCCAGTGCCTGTAGAAAGAAGCTGTACCTTCTCCTAATCCTTCCCCATCGTTCCTGAGGACTCTTCCCATCTTGTTCCCATCGCCTATCACCATTTGCTTTACACTGCTGTCCACCGCCTCCTCCCCTGACTGGGGGTCATAACCTCCCTCTTCAGCCATTCCTAGTTCTAAGCTCTTTTCGCTGTTTGGGAAGCTTGTTGACAAAGATGCTGTGTCTTACTGACTCTTCTGTGTTTCCGGACTGTTTAGGCAGGACGCTGCCAGAGGATAGTGCACAGGCCCAAAGGGTTTTGGAAGCTGAGAACACCTCCCGGCTTTCTTCAACCAGAACCAGCGACATTACTGTGGTAATGAGCTCCCCCCGCCCTGCCTTGCAGGGACCCTTGTCGGTGGCACCAGCAGGGGACTTGTGTGAGCAAAGGGACCCAGAATCAGTGGGGCTGGTATGCTCTCTGTGTCCCTGCTGAGAGGGTTCCTGCTGTCCCCAAGCATGGACTACGTGAGGGCAGACCTCCAGTGTCCCAGCAGCAAATCACCCCTCCTGGCCACCAGCGAGCCCTGGTTCTCTGTAAGGCCAGCAGACTATGCCCATGACCCCAACCCTCCTCCTTCACCCTGGCGACCCTCTGCTCTCATCCCCTCCCCTCCAGTGACTGCAGCCCCTGCTTCCAGCTTTCCTGTGGGCACTGCTGACAGCGCTGCTGGGCATCTCTCGCTAGAGCTGCTGACACGGCTCAGCTAAGCAGCACCATGAGGGCCTTTGGTGTGGTATGTCTTCTTTCCTTTCCTTCCTCCTGTAGGCATTTGGAAAATACCTCCGGCCTTTTGAGAGGACAGATGTCATCCTCACGGTCATCGAGGCCACGACAGACACCAGCATTTATGACAAGGAGGGGGCCAGCAGCATGCTGGATGAGGCCATGAAAGACCCTGACTCCTGGCTGATGGACGTAAGTGGCCTGTGGCTGGATTGCCCTGCCTGTGAGCCCTTTCAGGGGTTGTTGTTCTTCCCTCCCTTCCTCCCTGCCTCTCTTCCTCCCCGCAACCCTCCATCCCTCCCTCCCAAGGCCCAGTGTCTTGCGCAGCTGAAGCTATCTTAAGCAAGCAGAGATGGATGGGAAGGGCAGCAGTTTCAGTGGCAGCAGCTGGGGAAATGGCTGTAGTCCAGTGGCTGCACATCACCCTCCAGGTGCCAAAGATCATGAGCGGCATCCATGGAAACCTGGAGCGCGTCCGCAAGGCTCCAGCGCGGCACAGCATGGACTCACTCCTTCTCCTGCTGACCAACCAGTGCCCCAGGGAAGTGGTCAGGAGCCTGTTGAAGTACTCTCCACCAGCTGACAGGTACGAGCCCCGACAGCCTTGAGGGCTTGTTCCATGTGGGGAAAGGGGCCCGGAGACTCATGGAAAACTGCAGGACACCCCCGAGCAGCAGGGCCCTCCATCCCATCACGCTTCCCAGCCTCACTGGATCAGCCAGGCCTGCAGCAGCCAAAGCTGGCCAAGCCAGCCCACAGCCCCGCCACCACGCTCCTCCCTGCCCCATGGGGAACACCACCTCAGCCCTCTGCTGACTGCATGGGCATGGACCCTGGGCATCCCAAGCAAGGGGGGGCTGGCAGGGCAAGGGCTGCAGCACCACCTGGGTCCAGTGGGGCTGGCCCGAGCCCGGCGCAGGGGCCAAGGCAGCCCTGCTGATGGAACGCTCTGGCTTGCAGCGCTGCCCTGGCCATGTGGGAGGTGATGTTCTCCCTGCCCCAGCCTTTGGAGAAGGTCTTGAGGGAGCTGCGCAGCGAACTCCAGAACCAGCGGGGGCGCAGGCTATTCAGCACCGTCGTAGAGGACATCTGCATCCTCCACTTAGCTGTAAGTGACCAGGCCAGGCCTTGTTCCCCTGCAGGGCTGTGCATGCCCTATCCCCTCCCATCTGCTCAATCACTCCTTAGAGACATGAGAGCAAGAGGCTGACGATGGTCAGAGGGCAGGAGCAGCCGACACAGACACCGTGCGGTGTGCGGTGAGGCGCAGGGCATGGCGGGGCCAAGTGGCCCTCCACAGGCAGAGCTGCCCCCAGGATGGGCTTTCTGGCCCCAGTGCCCTTTGCCTTGAGCTGCTAGTGGGAACCAGGAACCACACGGTGCGGGGAGCCCTGCAGGCTCTGCCAGTTTCTCACTGCTGTCTTTGTTTCAGCTGCTGGCCGCCAGCGATATTCCATCAGAGGATTTTGCTGCCATGTACAGTGTCTGGATGTCTCTGAGGCATCCAAGTCTGGAGATACTGTCGCTGGTGCTCCGAGGCCTCGTCACGCTGTCGCAGAGACCTGACATGGTGAGTGGGGCATAGTCAAGTGGAGCCATGTTGGCTGCCTGGGGCTGGGGCAGTGGGTAATGTGGTGGCTTAGCCTTGGCTGGGACTCAGGAGGTGGGGTGACATCTCCAATCACCCTCCTTGCTATGGAGGGGCCTGGTGGGTGCCTGGGGAACCCTCCAGGCACAGATGGTTACCAACCCATCTGCCCTTTGGGCCGGTCAGAAAAGGGGGTGGCTGAGCAGGGGACACAGAGTTGTTGTTATCCTACCCTCCCTTCCTTCTCCCCACTCTCCCTGCATCACCATCAGTGCACCCGTGGCCACTGCCTGCCAGGAGGCTGCTGCAGTGACTCCTGTGCCCGCTGTCAGGAAGCCAGACGGGAGGCTGGTTCTCAGTGACCAGAGCATTTTTGCCAAGGTGGTCGTTCACCGCTTCACAAAAAGGGAATGGCGTGTTTCATATAGGCAAGAAAAATGCAGGTCCTGCTGGAAGACATCATGGAGACCTTGCACTATGCCAATGAAGATATCCAGATGAAGGCCCTGCTTGTCTTCAGAAACATGCTGGGCCATATGACAAGGAAGGAGGCCAGCCCCATCTCTCTGCAGCTGGTGGATGAGCTTCTGCCGCTCTTCAACAATGTAAGGCTGCTATAGGAGCCTGAGCACGCTGCAAGGAAAGCTGCCTGTCAGCCCAGCCCTGCAGTCAGCACTCGGGCAGGGCTGCTCCCCTCCTCGCTCCCCTGGACTCTGCAGCCCAGCACAGCTTTTTCCTGACAGGTTGATGCCTCTGGGCGACCTGAGGCCCTGTGCTGGGGCATAGCAGGCCAAGAGCGGCTCTCAGAGCCCCGAGGCCTCCCCCAGCTGCTCTGCAAGCCAGGACCAGACGTTCTCCCCAGGTGCTGTGGTAGGGGGGGCTGAGGCTGAGCCAGTGGCGTGTGCCCCGGAGGCATTGCTGAGGGCCAGCCTGGTAGTCTCAGCCCGTCCCTGGGGAGCTCTGTGCTGGCATGGCTGGTGTGGCTGGTGGTGAATGCTGGGTGGCTGGGGGAGCACTTGGGGGCACCACCTGACGGAAACCTCTTGCGTGGCCTTTCACAGGCCCGGGGCCATTAAGCCACTGCTGCAGATCTGGCCCACAGCTCCTGTGTTCAGAATCCGACTCCGGAGCATCTCCCCTCACGTCAGCCACGCTAATGCTCTTGCTCACCATGGGCAGGGAGTGGCTGTTGCTGAAGTCCCCCTGTCCTCCTCTCTACCAGGAGTCCAGCCAGGTGCAGGAGCTCTCCATGAGCCTCTTCAAAGATGTGATGAAGACTGTGGTGTGGAGAAGCAAGAATAAGATGAAGAAGAAAGTGCAGAGGGTCCTGGTCCCACTGTTCCTCCATATGAACGACCAGATCGAGAGCGTGTCCAAGGTGCAGTGACCAGAGACTAGTGTTGCAGGGAAGGGCGTGCTGACACCATGGGGGTGGCCTGGGCATAAGGGGCAAGGGCTGCTGGATGCGAGAGTCTGGGAATGTGTGTCACCCTGGCGTCCCACTGCTCCCCTCTTTCCCTGCACTGGTCCCACCACTGCCTTCCTTCTTCCCCCCTGCTGCCTGCTGCAGAGGTGGGCAGGGAGGTGGGGGCCCCTCCCAGCCCCACTCTCCCTATTCAGCCCTCCTCCAGCACAGCCCCTTGGAAGGGTGCCTGCAGACCCATCACAAGCAGGGCTGGAGAACCTGGCACAGACATTTCCCAGACCTGCCCTGCCCGGTCCAGCAGGGCTCAACAGCAAGCCATGGCCACCGATCACGAGTCCCTACAGGCTTCCCAGCTGTCCCTGCAGGTGTGGGAGGCCAGGGCTTTGAGTCCCAACCCCTGTGTCCCAGGGCTGTGCCCAAGAGACCCCCAGAGGTTTGGGCCAGAGCATGTCCAAGCTCCCTGAGGGCAGGATTGCTGCAGAAACAGAGCCCTGCTCACCCAGGTCCCCTTGCATGGGGCCGGCGAACTTGGTTTGCACAGAGAGGTGCAGTGCCCACAAGGGGTGGAAAGGCAGCTTGTCCCCCAGCCTGGGGCAGGGAGAGTGGTTGGAAGGGAGATGCAGCCGGAAGGGGACTGGCCCTGCGTCCCAGGATCAAAGCTCTGCCCACCTGGAGCCTGGGCATGATGGAGCTGGGGCAGCCCCAGCTGGGGAGCCAAGTGTCCTGCTGGGGGATGCCCATGGGAGGTGCTGCTGGCTGCGTTTTCCCTGGTTCCTCTGGGACTCCAGCCCTCACTGCCTACAGCCATGACCTTGAGGACCTCTGTTCTGCTGGCTGGCAGCATGAGATACCTGAGGTGCTGGCTGCCCCGTGCCCCTGCCCTGGACATTGAACCCAGTTCAGACTCTCTCCCCCACCACCTCTTCCCCTAAGGGGCTGGAAACAGCTCAGAGCCGGGCCAAGAGGAGGTCTCCTTCCCTGGGCTGTGGTGCCATCTCCCAGCCTCTGCTTCTCTGCAGGCCTCTAGGGAAGCCCTTCTAGCTGCTGCGGAGCTCCTGGAGCAGAAACAGCTCAAGTACCTGACCCAGACAGAGCAGGCACGGAGGATTGGAGAGTACTTGGTGAGGATAACCCCCAAGCCCCAGGGCCTGGGCTGGATGAGGGCTGCCCCACGTGCCCGTGGGGAGGGCTGTGCAGCTGTGTCTAGCCTGCTCTGTTCCGGCCTGGAGCCTACATCCTGGAGCTGCATCCTCCTTCCTTGCCTTCTAGCACGGACCCCCCAGGGGCTTTTCTCCAGGCCCCTCTCCCCTCCCTGCCCCAGGTACTGAAGGAGACCCCAGCCCATCTGGGCCCTTGCAGCAATATGGAGGGGTCTCAGTACCTCCGGGCCCCCTGTGCCTGTGGCTCTCTCTGAACCTCAGCCCCACAGGGCTCCTGGCTGGGTGACAGGAACGGCCTGGAGGGGAAGGGGGTGCTGGCAGGAGGGACTGATCTGGCCAACTGGGAAGGGTCTGTACCAGCCCTGTGTCCTTGTGCTCTCTCTAGCTGGTGCAAGACAGGAGCAGGGTGGAAGAATACCTGCATCAGAGCATGCCGTACTTGAAACACGGTCAGGCCACCATGCGAGAAGAAGCCGTCAGGTTCATCGGTGAGCCACAGCCCCTGGGATCCCTCTTCTGGCGGTCTGGCTCCAGTCCCAGCCACTGCACTGGCAGCAAGTCGCAGCCCTGTGGCTGCCAGAGTTGGCTCCCAGCTGTCCTGTGCAGGGCCTGGGTAGCCAAGGGACTCTGTGCCTTCCTCTGCCACTCCTGCCCGTGCAAGTGAGCTTGGTGGCAACCTTGCTCAGTCCCACCGCCCTTGGGTACTGTCCTCCCCCGGGGTCAGCCCTGCTGAGGGGGAGGAGGGTGTGTGCAGCTGAGCTGGCAGGGCTGAGGGCTATGCTGCTGGGAGCATGCTGGGAAGTGGGAGATCTGACGAGAGCTCTGTGCCTAGGGCTTGCCACACGGCACCTCGGAGGCCAAAGTGAGGAGAAGCTGCATAAAATCTGTGATGGTGAGTAGGGGCAGTGCTGGTGGGGCTGGGAACAGACCTGGGACGGGCGCTGCGATGCCTTGCCCCGCTCCAGAAAAACACTTCAGGAACAGGAGAACATCTCAGGGGCATTTGGAGCAGCAGCTTCCGGCTGATCCCTTTGTCCCACCTGCTCCTTCTGGCCAGGGACAGAGATGGGTGGGTCTGGCATGCTCTGGAGGGGATGCCTGGGGGTCTCTGCAGACAGGGGGCTTTCATCTTGTCTCTTTCTTTCTGTTGCAGCCCTCAAGCACTTGGAGAAAGACACTGACCTCTCAGTCTGTTCCCTCGTGGCTCAGACCATCCTCATCCTGCGATCTCCAAGGGAGCAGCCAACATCACGATGGACCCTGCAAGTGCTGTGCTGCTGGCCCTGCAAAGCCAGGGAGAGGCAGAGCTCTCCTGGGGAAAATTGCTGACTTTGATTAAAGATGGATCAACACGCCCAGTCTCATAGCATCCTTCACACAGGGAGCACCCTGAGCATGCTGAGCCGACAGGGTCATTGCTGGCGTCTTCTGCTGCCTGAAGGACAGCTCATCCCTCAGCGCACCCTGGCTGCTGTCTTGTTTGACAAGTTTACCCCTCGGCTAGGCTTTCCCAAAAAGTAGCTGTGTTTGTTCACTCCCTGGGGTAGTCTTTTATTTAGGGGGACAGAAGGCAAAGGGGAAATGGCAGCCCCACGAGGAAGCACAGTTGCCCGGAGAGTTGCCCGATGCCCTTCCTTTCCAGCAGCCTATGGCAGCACAGCACACGCTGATCCAGGGCGTCCTTGGTCAAAGCCCCAGCTGCCCCGCTAGATCACAAAATCCCAGAGGAGAGAAGCTTTAGGCAACCTGCCCCTTCCTGAGACATCCCAGGGCACGAAAAGGCATCCATGCCCTGCCGAGCTGGTAAGACTTTATTCGTCCGGGTGTGCAGAGGTGGCCAGCTCCTCCATGCTCTGGGACGGCATACCCTTGCCCGTGCGCCAGGGGAAGTTCCCCTGTTCCTGAGTCCAGAGTTCTGACCTGGAAAGCCCCATTTTTAGGGGCAAAATCCGCGTTTTTAGGGTCTAAACCTGTCTTATGTTACCCATAGCCTCTCTTTAGGGCCCACAGTTTCATTTTTAGGGTCTAAACCCTCACTTTTAGGGCAGAATGTCTCCTTTTAGGGTCCAAAGCTACATTTATAGCATCCAAAGCCTCATTTTTACTTTCCAAAGTCTTAGTTTTGGTTTCCAAAGCCTCATTTTATGCTCAAAGGCCTCATTTTTATGGTCTGAAGTGTTACAGATTTACACATGCTGGTGACCGTAACAGGGTCTGACCCTAGGATCCCGCTGAAAGTTCAAGGTCCAAGTGAAGGTTTCCAATTACTTTTTCGTTAGTTCACAGGTTACAGCTCGAGCTTGTGCCTCTGGAGAGGGACCCATACCCCAGATTATTATCTACCCCTCAATTATATCTGTACCACCCATCACCGACCCACATGTCCAATCACTTAATTCTGGTCGGTGGTCTCTTGATTTCTTATTGGTTTTCACTGTTGCTGGGCTGGCCTTCTTCTGAAGTTACTTCATTCTCTTGGAATTGTCTCCTTGGTCCTCATCTTCTTCATTCTGCTTGTATCTGCCGGATTCAGTGAGTTCTTTGTTAGCTGCATTAGTTTTATGAAAAAATTGAGTCTTGGTCAGCTCTTGCGGACTAAGGCCTCAGCTACTTTAGCTGCTAATGCTAAGCCACTAATGTTAAACGAGACTATTGAGAGAGAGGAATACATTTAATCAAATTTCTTCTATAACACTGCTTCCACTTCCAGACCAGCTTCAGCTTTCAGGTTGGAGTGATTGAGGGTAGGAAGGCTCTGCAGAGGGATCTGGACAGGCTGGATGGATGGGCTGAGGCCAACCGGATGAAGTGCAATAAGGCCAAGTGCCGGGTTCTACACTTTGGCCACAACAACCCCAGGCAACGCTACAGGCTTGGGGACGAGTGGCTGGAAAGCTCCCCCGCAGAAAAGGACCTGGGGGTGTTGATTGACAGCCGGCTGAATATGAGCCAGCAGTGTGCCCAGGTGGCCAAGAAGGCCAACGGCATCCTGGCTTGTATCAGAAATGGTGTGGCCAGCAGGAGCAGGGAGGTGATCATGCCTCTGTACTCGGCTCTGGTGAGGCCGCACCTCGAATACTGTGTTCAGTTTTGGGCCCCTCACTACAAGAAAGACATTGAAGTGCTGGAGCGTGTCCAGAGAAGGGCGACGAAGCTGGTGAGGGGTCTGGAACACAAGTCTTATGAGGAGCGGCTGAGGGAGCTGGGGTTGTTTAGCCTGGAGAAGAGGAGGCTGAGGGGAGACCTTATCGCTCTCTACAACTACCTGAAAGGAGGTTGCAGAGAGGTGGGTGTTGGTCTCTTCTCCCAAGTGACTAGTGACAGGACTAGAGGAAATGGCCTCATGTTGCGCCAGGGGAGGTTCAGGCTGGATATTAGGAAAAAGTTCTTTACTGAGAGAGTAGTGAAACATTGGAATAGGCTGCCCAGGGAGGTGGTAGAGTCACCCTCCCTGGAGGTATTCAAGGAGCGTGTGGATATGGCATTGTGGGATGTAGCTTGATGGGCATGGTGCTGTGTGGTGTTGGATGGGTTGGTTTTTGGTGTGTTGTGGTTTGTTGGTGGTGGTGGTTTTGGTCGGTTTTTTTTTTGGTTTTTTTTTTTTTAAGGTTGGACTTGATGATCTTACAGGTCTTTTCCAACCTTAGTGATTCTGTGATTCTGTGATTCTGTGATTCGAGTCAAATTTTCTTCCACCTTTACTGCTGAGAAAGGTTAGCAATACATAAAGTTGTTCCTCCCACCGAGGAGTTAAGTTATCCTTTCTTTTGTGTACTTTTACCCAAATGTCATTCCCTAGATTGAAGGGGTGCAGAGCCCCTTCTAGAGGCATTGGTTCTATTAGCTGTGCCTGGGCCTGCCTGCATTTTAATAACTGATGAACCTCTCAAATATATCGGGTCATGTTTTCATTCCCAGCTACTAAAATTACATGAGCGTTGTATCAGTCTTTCAAATAGTATTTCATAGGGAGAGAGTTTTAATGTTTGTTGAGGTCTTTGTTAAATATTCATTAACGCTAAAGGTAGTGCCTGCAAGACACGGTTATTTATTGGGCTGCAGCCAAAGTTCCTCCTGCCAACCAGTTCCTCAGCGCTGTCAGGGCTAGTGCAGCAGTCCCAAGTGCCCTTGATGGTGATGCCTTTTTTCTATGGGAATCACGTATCGGTCAGGTAAAATAGGAAGGTTTTCCACACCTGCTGTCCATATTCCCTGGGAGTCTTTTGTGGCTTGTACCTTTTCCAAGAGTCAATTTCTTCAGCCGTAACATTCAAACGTATCTTTTCAGCAGCGAGTAACACCAGGTCGGACCGTTGGACTGCTTGTCAGCCCGGTGATTTGTACAGCAGTTGTGCTCTGGCTTCAGCAGCAATAGCTGTCAGACTACTTATTTCTTCTTTTGTCCTTCCAGTGGTATGGGCTGGCTGACGAATTGCAGCAAGATGGGACATTGGCACCTTGGGAGAAGAGGATGCAGAACAGGGAGTGGGGACTTGTCGTGGTTTAACCCCAGCCAGCAACTAAGCACCACACAGCCGTTTGCTCACTCCGCCCCTGCCCCAGCGGGATGGGGGAGAGAGTCGGTGAAGTGAGAAAGCTCGTGGGCTGAGGTAAGAACACTTTAATAAAAGAAATGAAATAAAATAAAATAATAATAATGACAATAATAATAAAAATTGTAATGAAAAGGAAAATAACAACAACAACAAAAAACCAAGAAAGACAAGTGATGCAAATGAAGACAATTGCTCACCACCCTCCGACTGATGCCCAGCCTGTCCCCAAGCAGCGGTCTCCTGGCTAGCTTTCCCCCTAGTTTATACACCGAGCATGACATCATATGGTACGGAATATCCCTTTGGTCAGTTGGGGTCAGCTGTCCTGGCTGTGTCCCATCCCAACTTCTTGTGTACCCCCAGCCTACTCTCTGGTGGGGTGGGGTGAGAAGCAGAAAAGGCCTTGACTGTGTGTAAGCACTGCTCAGCAATACCGAGAACATCTCTGTATTATCAACACTGTTCTCAGCGCAAACCCAAACCAGAGCCCCATACTAGCTACCATGAAGAAAATTAACTCTATCCCAGCCAAAAGGGACGGAGTACAGGACTGTTCTCAGAACTTCAGGTTTTCCGTAAGGATTTCTGTCGCTCCGGATATGTGGCTAACCTGAGAAGCTTGCTTCCCTTTCTCCCTCCCTCTGTCCCTCTTCGGGTTGCCAGCTAGGCTTCTGCCTGATGTGCAGAATGGAAATGCACGTCAGCAAGGTCCCACATTTCTCTGCCAGTGCCCTCGAGCCTTGGGCTGTCATCAGTGTCCTCACACATAAGTCATTTCAGGTGCTTTTACATGGAAGTCACTTTAGGTGGCCTTCTTTTTAGATAATTTTTGATTTTCAAAGACCCGTTTGTGTTAACAGCTTTGAGAGTTTAACTAAGGAGGAGAGCTCTTAGGAAGGTACATTTTCTTCCTTTCTTAAAGCAGACAAAGCAAAACTCTTCGAGGACAAGATTCTCTGCCCTACCTATGAGGTCCAGTTGCCCTTTATTTCCAGCTTGGACACCTCTTCTGAAGAAACTACCATTATCCATCAAATATTTGGGGGCTTCCTGACATCCAGAGGTACTTGTCCCCAACTATTGCTCTCTTTGGAATTGTCTGTGCCCTTCTGTCTGCCTGTGATAAACAGCTGTTTGTGTGACTGACATAGTAGGTGTGATGAGTGTAAACCGGCACAGTCACTCGACTTCCCCTATTGCTGAGCATTTCAATTTGCCTTCCAGTAACGTGCTTGAGCTGCAAAGCAGCTTCAGATTCCCATGAGGGCTTCCGGGATGTTCCTTTGGGTATAAAAGTAAAAGGGTTTGTAATTGTGCTTCAAGATGTCCCAAGGCCCCTGTAGCTTTCCGCAATCAATGCAGTTGGCTTAAAAAACGCGTACAGCGAATACAAGAGAGCTTGGTGGTGGGTGGGAAGTCGAAAGAACTGTATCCTTCTGGGGAGGCCATGGCAGTGGTCTCCCTGTAGGTGCTGGGTTTAAGCTGGACAAGCACGCATTATCGTCTCTGCACCCTTGACGTACTCTCACGCTTCTTCCCTTTGCCCTCCCTCAATACCAGTCTGGTGTTCCATTATTGAGACCAGTCTTGTCATTCATTATTGATGACCCTGCACACCACCAGTAGCTGAACCATGCAGTACCACAGAGAGGTAGCTCTTGATAGCCCTGGGAGTCCCTGGGAATTGAGGGAAAATTTCAGCATAATACCCTCTTCCTGACTCCATCTGGACACTGCTTGCGGGTTTTCAGTGGGTCCCCTCAGCGTCAGCTACCTGGATTTTTGTGCGAACTCCTAGTGTTTGGGCGAGGGCGTTTCCGTCAGCTCAGTGCTCTTCTTTCTCACTCCTCCAGGCAGCCTCATCTGTCACCGCAGCTTTGTGAAACCTGAGCAGCTGGATGGCGAAAACTGCTTTAAATGTAGCGAGATGATTATTAACAGCTAATTAATACTAGGTCCTGTGTGAAGGTGCTGCATGTCATCAAGCATAAGTCATCTTTTCCTGTAGGTTAGATGCACAATAATGACATGCAGCTTTTTTTTAATGTGGCCTTATGGTACTGAATAGCCTCAAGATAGCGTAAGGATGTGGGAGACATGAAAGCTTGCCTGGCCTTCTGGGGGCAAGATAGGGTGCATTTCAGTACTTGGCTCTGTGCTTGGTTTCAAGGTGTGACAAGATGCTTGCTGCCTCCAGGAGATTTGCAATCCATCACGTGCCCAAGGTTCTCACGGTGTGTCTGAAAAAGTTTGAAGATTTCACCGGTGGGAAGATCAGCAAGGTGTGTACACAATTGGAGTGCAACCTTTTCTCTGGTGCAGGAGATTTCCCAAAGCAGTATGCTTTTTCACAAAGCGTTCATGTTGAGGTTTTTGTGTTCCCTTCTGGGGGAGAGGAGAGTTCCTATGGAGAGACAAGCACACACTGTGCTCCAGCAAACCTGCTTTAGCCGAGAACAGTTTCCTGCCACCCAAACATTACATGTTGTTTCAGGGAAAACCCAAGTTTCCATGAGCCCCAAAGATGTATTTATACACCTCTGGCCCCTGGTCTTAGAAGGCTATTCCATGTAGTATTTCAGGATCATTTCTGAGCCCTCTTGGTCTCTCCATAGGTTGTAGAGAGTCCCGAGTACTAGGATCTTCAGCCATACACATACCAGACCGCTGGAGAACTGCTCCTCTACTCCTTATATGTTGTCATGGTGCATAATAATGGCAGCTGGCATGCAGGACACTATTTCTGCTACGCAAAGCTAAAGAGCAACTCCTTTCCTAGCAAGGGAAAAATGTATCCTGGGGAAGAAAACTTTCATGGCAGTGTTCCTGGCAGCCAAGGTTTTGGGGGAGAAGGTCTCACAGAATCACTAAGGTTGGAAAAGACCTGTAAGAACATCAAGTCCAACCATCAACCAATACCACCATGCCCATTAAACCGTGTTGCACAATGCCTTGTCCACATATTCCTTGAACACCTCCCGTGATGGCCACTCCACCACTTCCCTGGGCAGCTTATGCCAGTCCCTTTACCAGCTGGATTGGCGTACTCTTGGTTCTGTAGTTTTCTGCCTGTGTTTTTGTGGAGAAACCATGCAGTTCATCTCCAGATATTGATGCCTTCTTTGCAGGTCAGCAATGGACTGTGGTACGAGGTGGACGATTCGCCTATGGTTTTTCGTGACATCGACACAGTTCTCAGGCAGCAAGCCTATTTACTCTTTTATTTCAGGTAAGAACAAGTATTTAACCGTATTCACAATACGTTTCCTTTTCCTGGTTTTGCTATTTTTCTTCTCATGCTCCTGAGTGTTTCTTTTTCTGTCACAGCAGACAATTACTACCTGCCTCATTTGGTGCTGTAAAACCTGAAGCGTCATTCCTCGTCTTTCCTTGCTGAGCTTTAGGCTTCTGCTCTGGTGTAAACTGCTACTTGTCTGCTATCTGAATCTGGCTAATGTTTTAAACTGAAAGAGGGTAGTTTTAGATTATATAGTAGGAAGAAATTTTTTATGGTGAGGGTGGTGAGACACTGAAGAGGTTGCCCAGAGAAGTTGTGGATGTCCCCTCCCTGGAAGTGTTCAAGGCTGGGTTGGATGGGGCTTTGAGGAACCTGATCTAGTGGAAGGTATCCCTGCCCATGGCAGGAGAGATGGAACTAGATGATCTTTAAGGTCCGTTCCAACCCAAACCATTTGACGATTCTATGATTCGATGAAATGGAGGCCGTAGGTGGTATAAAGACATGGTGTTCCTCTGAAACAGGCAGACCTGGTGGGAAGACCGCAATTGAATTTCCCATTTGTAGACTTGGTCACGGCTTCTCTCTGTCGTAGAAACTGCTCCAAGAAAATGACTGAACCCCAGAGGAGGCTGCAAGAACAGCCCTAAATGGAGATGACTCTTTTTTTTTCTCCAGGTGCTCTGATTTGAAAATTGGAGAAAGGGCTTCTTCCTCACCGGCACCATCACATGCCTGTTCCTTCCTCAGTCAGTGGGCGGACAGCAGCAAGCAGGCGAGTTCTGTGGGAGCACAGGGTCTGCCTCATCAGACTAAGATAACTCTGGGGAGGTGGGTCAGGGCACCAGATGGACAGTGGATTTCTTTCTGGGATCTTGGCATTGCGCTCTTTTCCCTCCCATGCTGCAGCTTTCTTCACAGTTGCAGCACGGCTCCCTCCCAAAACATCCCAACTAGATCCATCCCACTTGTCTGCTTTTGGCTATTCTGCCTTTGCAGCCCCCCAGGAGAGCCTTTGGGAGGCCCTTCGCTGTCCCTTCACAGGGCTTCTGGGGTTTGCCCACTGTTGTGATCCTTTCAGGAGGAAAGGGCAGGACCTTTTCACAGGTCTCTTTACAGGACATGGCAGTGGGCATGGAGGACTCTTCAGAGGACAGCAGCTCCTCCACAACAGCCAGCAGAAGCCAGCTAACCTGGGCAGGTGCATGGGAGGCATCTGCAGGCTGGCTGTGAGCCATCTGGCCAGGCAGGCCCAGCATCGTCTCCTACGTGTCCAGAAGGCAACCCGAGTGCCCAGTCTGCTGTCAACCATTTGACCGTGTGCTGCACACCGTGCGAGAAGACAACAAAAAAGAGGTGCACAGATTCAGCCCTTCTTCCCGCTGCCAGAGGAATGGTGCAGGGAAAAGGCCTGAAGCAGATCCCCACAGTGGGGTAATGATTTCCGCAGCTGGTTCGTAGACACCAAGGACTACAACCACTCAGCCGAGAGGAGGAGGACAACCAATCCTCAAGTCGTGACCGTGCTCCCAGGGATGATGCAGCTCCAGAGCCCCCCAACACCAACTCCAAGCGCTCTCCCGCACCCAGGGCTGCTCGAGAGCAAACTCAGCTGAGGCACAGAGAGCAGAGCAGATCCCTGCTACAGGGCTATGACGGCCGCAGCTGGTTTGTGGTCTCCATGGACTATGATGCCTCAGCAGGGAGGAGGAGGAGGGTTTCAGTGCCCCAGAGATGCACGTTGGACAGACACTTGGTGCGCTGTGGTGGTGATGGGGGCAGACCCTGGATGAGGGAGGAGCACAGGGAAATGAGGAGGTCCCAGCATGCACACGGGTAGGATGACAGTGAAAAGGAGCTCTGTCAAGATGTTTTTTGCTGTTTCACATCTGAACTCAGACATCTGTGTGCATCAAAGTCAGCTTCCCCCCGCCCCCCCAGGCTGCACAGCTATTTGCCAGTGAAAGTGAGGTGGGCTAGCTGGTCTTTGGGATCAGTCAGCTCCTTGCTTTTTTAATAGTGTGCCTACACGATTCCTTTTTTCCACCTTTTCTTTCTCCCTGCTTCCCCCCAGATCCATTCTCTAGTAAAGATAATTTTGATTTGTCTTTCTGGACAGATCGTAGAGTAGGTAGATACAGGATATAAGTATAGGCTGGTCTATACCTTCAGAGCTGTAGGCTATGGGTAGAGTTACTGTTTTTTAATTACCATGTCTTTTCCATACTCTATAATAGAGAAGCATGTGGACAGCAGTGTAGTCCTCCTACTGAGAAGCTGGGCTCGGTCTAGAATGGCAAGGAGCTCACCCTGACTGATAGGGTAGGAAGTGCGACGGAAAAGGAGCACGGCAAAGAGAGCCGTTAAAGTGGCAACTGAAAGCCGGTCACTCCTGTATACAATGGGGGAAAGTGTGGGCTGGAGAGCCAGAGGGCTCTGCTGCTAACACTGGCAACAGGTCAGCAGAAGGTCCTCTTCAGAGAAGGTGTCATGCATTGGAGTCTTTCAAAAAGGCCTTTGTAACTGCTGTGAATTGGGGCCCTGTGACAATGAAGGTAAGGTCGTCAACCTGCAGCTCTGCAGCAGTTAAAACTACTACTGAAACACTTTTGATGGCAGATGCTGCTCTGTGGGTTTTGTTTTGGGTACTCATTTCATTGAGCTATAATAATTTCTTTGCAATTAGGTGATGGGGAACTTCTTGTACTGGTCTTCTCTTTCTGGAGTGCCTCCTGACATCCTTTGTTATCCAGAGCCTTCCCCTCTGTTGCCAAGATGAGCAATGGTCGTGATTTGGACTGAATCCTGTAACGACTTCTTCAAGTCTGATTTTCAAGGTCCAAAGCCTCATATTTATAGTCCAAAGCCTTATTTACAGGGTCCAAAGGCTCGCTTTCAGGCCCAAACCCTCATTTTTAGCTTCCAAAGGCTCCTTTTCAGGGACTAAAACCTCACTTTTAGACTTCAGTCTGCAATTGTGAGAGTCCACAGCCTTGTTTCGAGCCTCTGAAGACCCATTTTTAGGGTGCAAAGCCTTAGCTTTTGACACAGAAGCATCATTTGAGGGCACAAAATCTGATTTCAGGGTTCAAAGCCTCGTTTTCATTTCCAAAGGCCCCTTTTTAGGGACCAAGGCCCCATTTTGAAGGCCCAAACCCTCCTTTTCAGGGTTCAAACTTCTCTTTTAAACCTCAAAGCCTCAATTGTAGTGCCAAAGCCCTGTATTCGGGACCGAAGCTTCATTTCTTAGGGCCATAGAGGAACCAACAGGTTCCCCTCATTTTCAGGGTCCAAATCGTCATTTGTAGCATCTAGCCCATCCTTTTTAGTGTCCAAAGCATGCTTTTTAGGGCCAAAATCCTCATTTTGAGGGTCTAAACCTGTCTTTTATTACCCATAGCCTTTTTTTAGGGGCTACGGCTTCATTTATAGGCTCTAAACCCTCATTTTTAGAGCAGAAAGCCTCTGCAGAGCTCCTGGAGGAGAAACAGCTCAAGTACCTGACGCAGACGGAGCAGGCATGGAGGATCGGAGAGTGCTTGGCGGGGACAATCCCCAGCCCCCAGGGCCTGGGCTAGACAAGGGCTGCCCGGGCGATGGGTCACAGTGGGGCCCTTTGTGACCTCCCTTTGTGACAGCCCATGGTGCTCCATATAGCCAGCACAACCCCCATCCAGCAGTGTCCAGCAGGACGTTGACAGGACAGGCCAGGAGCATGGAGCTGGCGATGAGCCCCTGAGTGCAGCCCACAGTTTTCCCTGTTACCCCTGGCAGCCCCCCGGCGCCAAGGCTTTTCCTTGAGGCTTCCCCCTCCCCACCCACAACCCTTTACTCCATCGCACAAGATGGCAGAGAGACCTTCCAGCCGTCCCAGGGTGGCCTGGGAGGAGGTGGGGGCTCCCAAGGAGAGCAGCTCTCCACCAGAGCCCTACAAGCTGTGCATGGTCCAGCCGCTGCAGATCGGTGAGTGAGTGGCCTCCGGGCTGGGAGTAGGGCCAGGGCCAGTGAACGCACCCTGCTTGATGCCAGAACCCCCTTTCCCCAGCATGCTGGCAGCGGGGGTCCGGTGGGCATGGGGCACGGAGAAATGCTAGGTCAGCTCGGGGCTGGAGCCAGCCCAAGCACAGCCTTCCCCAGGGTGGGAGAGGTAGCTCCTGCTCCGGGGGATGGGCAGCGGGAGGCAGCTGGGCTGGCAGAAACCAGTGATGCTGCGGGACGGGGACCCTTCCAGCCCATCTGGAAGCGAGTTCCTCAGCCCAGTGAACTCGGGGCTTTCCCCGCCGCATCGTGCTGCAGCATCACAGCCCTTTTACCGGGCACCCTCAAGCCCAGACACCCCCAGGGAGACTGTGCCAGGGGAGCGGACACAGGGCTGGCTGGAGAGCAGAGCTCCTCCTTCCGCTCTCTCCTGCCTTGGGGCCCTCTCTACAGCCCTCCCTGCTCTCCTCCTTGACTAGTTGGCAGCTGGTTAGCCGTCTATGAAGAGGAGAAGGAAACCGTGCGCTGCATCCAGGCTTTTCTCAAGAGCACAGAAAGGGTAACTGTTGTTATTTCCTTGGCAGCTACGCCTGCATCTCCTGACAGCCCCCCCAACTTTGCTGCCTGCTGCCAGGCTGCTGGCTGGCTGCTGGCTGGGCAGAGCGGCTCCCCCGCCCAGGTCTCCCACGAGGCACTGCTCTGGTCGTGCTGGCCACGTGTCTCCCCCTCTCACGCTCCCCCTTTGTCTCCCTGTCCTCCGGCTGCCAGGCCCAGGCCCAGAAGATGCGTTTTCTCGAGAGCATCCGCATGCTGTGCAGAGCTGCCAGGCACAAGGGCTTGTGGCAGGGCCTGGATGTCTTCTGCCACAGAAACAAGCTGGCAGAGAATATCAAGGTGAGGGGACACCTTCTGGCGGGTCTGGGGAAGGGGGCAAGGTCCCCAGGCATGAGCATGCTGTGACAACAGTGCTGAAGTGGGGAAGGGGTGGTGGCAAGCGTGCATGGATACCAGGCTTCCTTCGAGGGGACTCAGGTGCCACTGAGAAACCCTGCCAGTGGAGACCCTAGCCCCAGGAGTGGAAGGGGGCATTCTGGGGCCAGCACCAGGGTGGGGACAGAGGGGCTCCGCTAGCCCTGCCGAGCAGTACCAGGTTTGCTGGCTATGGGTGCTGGCGGCTGACTCCTGGTTGTGCTCTACAGGCGCTGCTGCAAGAGGAGCCCAGGGACCACCTGCGCACGGCAGTGCCGCAGCAAGCCATGCTTGCCATCGCTGCCTTGAGGTACCTGCCCAGTCCCTGCTTTGCCTGGCACCTCTCCACAGCCAGCAGCCCTGCGCCAGCCCAGGGGGTGTCCCCCATCTGGGCAGAGTCAGAGGGTGCCGCCTGCAGAGCCTCTGCTCTCCCCTGCTCGGGGCTTGTCTGCAGGGTGGGAGTTATGAGGACTGTCCTCTGGCCCAGGCCAGAGTCAGGGAGGGAGGAGGTGCTTCCGGGCAGGGCTGTCCCCACAGCCTCCATCCTTCCCAGGGACCCCTTCCCCAGAGGTGCCTGGAGGCACCGCTCCCAGCACCTTTGTCTGAGAGGCCCCTCTCTCTCTTTGCAGCGCAGTGGAGACGGTGCTGGAGGGCAAAAAGAAGCACCTCTTACGGGCCTGCTTCAGCGGTGTCTTCTGGCTTCCTCCAAAAGAGGACATGCAGGGCCTGGACACTTCCCTCTACCACAAGGTAAGTGCTGGGTGAGGACCTCTGGGGCCCCCTGGCTGCCCTGTGCCAAGACATGACCAGACATGCAAGGCAGGGCAGACTCTCAGCTTTGCTTTCCCACCCTCATTCTTTGCCCCCTTGCTGTGGGCCCGGCCACATCTAGTGCCGCAGGCTGCGCTGCCCACAGCAGCTTGTCTGCCCTGAGGCCTCTCACGGGCACCGCCAGGCGGTGTGGGTGTCCTCCCCTTGCACGGGGAGTTCCGATCCATCTCCTGGGGGTGAGAGGGACCACTGAAAGACTGCCACCACCATTTTGCCTCCCTGCAGACCCTGCAAGCCATGGACAGCATGCTGCAGACGTTGGTCCTCAGCTCTCCGGCCTCCAGCCTCAGCAAGGAGCTGCAGAATATCTTGCAGGTCTGGCACAGGCAAAGCACGGGGTTGGCAGGGGCTGTTCTTCCCCCTGGAGGGCAGAAAGTGTCCACTCTTGAGCAGACAGTCCCCACCCCAGTCCCATGCACAGAGCACACTGCAGGGAGGGTATGGACCTCCCATTGGGGGAGCAAGGGGTCACCCGTTGTGCTCTTCTGGAGCCCAGTGTCACCTGGCTGCTGTCAAAGTCCCTTTCCCCTCCACAGAATCCTCTTGTGTCACAGCAAAGCCTTGCCCATGGCACGTCTGGGACAGCTCTGCCCCTGCCAAGATCTCCTTGAACCAGGGCAGTGGGAGGAACTTGACCCCTTTGATTTAGGCATCGCTGCGGTCCCCCTGCCTCGCAGCCCCTGTGCTTTCCTCCCCAGACCTGAATGGGGCAAAAACCCATGGGGACCTGCCCAGCCTGCAACGGGGAGTCTGGCCCTAAAGCTCTGTTCTCCCGGCTTCCCAGGGACCGTGTCCCCATCCCCCATTGCAGATCCCCGGGGAGGCTCCTGTCTGCAAGCCCTGCCTTCTGGGGCAGGGCATGGAAAGGAGCAGAGGCTGCTCGGGGTGGCATCTGCCTACCTGCCTGGCCACGAGGTTGGCCTGGGAGATTTGTGCCAAGCCTGCGGGGATGCTCAGGGCAGGAATTGAATGACAGGCTTTGCTCAAGCTTGGAGGAAGCCTGGTGTGACTGGACAAGTCCAGCCGAGAGATCAGCAGTGCTGCTTGTGCTGGCACGGGTGTCAGCTCCCAGGGCACACTGACAGCATCTCTCCTCCCAGATGCTGCTGACCTTCACCAAGTCCCACAGCGCGGCGGTGCGTGAGAGGGCCGTGGGGAGGATTGGGATGCTGAGCTATTTGCTGGCCAACTATTCCTCACTGGAGGTAAAGAGCCAAGCCCCCTCCAGCCAGGCCGTCTCCCCTTCCCTGCACACCAGAGCAGCCTGCGGCTTGGCAGTGCCTGCGAGGCAAGCCGGGGCACAGGTTAGGACACTCAGCAAGGCTCTGCCCTGAAGCGGGGCTCTTGGTCCCTCCTTTCGCCATGGTCTTCTCTCCCCAGTCCCCTCTCTGCCAGAAGCCAGCTCTGACCCCAGTCCTGCGCAGGACGGGACTGCCCCCCGAGCATGGAGGGAGCCAAGGCCTGGCAGCGCTCTCTGCGCAGGGATGCTGCCCAGCTCTAGCTGCTTTGGGAGCTGGGGCCGGCAGGGCCCTGCAAAGCTCTGACTCACTGGGCATCCAGCCCAGGCAGACTCTTTGGTTGACGGCTTTGGCCCAAGCTGCTGCCCCTCAGCCCTTCTGATGCTCTGCCTCCCTCGCCCAGGCCTGGCACCCCTTTGGAAGAGAGGACAGCCCTGCCTGCTACGGAGACATCCATATCCCCATCCTGGGACAGCTGCTGGGACGTCTCATCCTTCTCAGCTCCTGTAAGGACGAAAAGATCAACTGTGTGGCTTTGGATGCTCTTCACCACCTCTTCAGATTCATCCTGCAGCAAAGAGGTAGGAGAAGCTGTGGGGGACAGTGTCCCTCCACACACACACATCTCTTGATAGGTGTCTCTGTTTTTCTGAGCATTGTGATGGACCATTCTTGTGCTTGGTGGAGGCTTTGCATGAAAGTTGGCCAGCTTCTCTGGCCTCTTTTGCCCTTCACAGCTGCTTTCCGTAGGATCCCAACTCTATCATTTTGCTGCAGACGCTGAATGCTCACCTGAAGTCCAGGATCTGTTCTGTGCTGCTCTCCTTCCTCACTCCTCTTAGGATCTCAAACCTGGTGGTTTTGTGGGCTCTGCAGCTACCATTGATTACCGTGTCCCAAACCCACTTCTTCCCTACCAATGAAGAGCAGATTCAGCTGGGCATCATGCTAGCTAGTCCCTCCAGTGCCTGTAGAAAGAAGCTGTACCTTCTCCTAATCCTTCCCCATCATTCCTGAGGACTCTTCCCACCTTGTTCCCATCGCCTATCACCATTTGCTTTACACTGCTGTCCACCGCCTCCTCCCCTGACTGGGGGTCATAACCTCCCTCTTCAGCCATTCCTAGTTCTAAGCTCTTTTCGCTGTTTGGGAAGCTTGTTGACAAAGATGCTGTGTCTTACTGACTCTTCTGTGTTTCCGGACTGTTTAGGCAGGACGCTGCCAGAGGATAGTGCACAGGCCCAAAGGGTTTTGGAAGCTGAGAACACCTCCCGGCTTTCTTCAACCAGAACCAGCGACATTACTGTGGTAATGAGCTCCCCCCGCCCTGCCTTGCAGGGACCCTTGTCGGTGGCACCAGCAGGGGACTTGTGTGAGCAAAGGGACCCAGAATCAGTGGGGCTGGTATGCTCTCTGTGTCCCTGCTGAGAGGGTTCCTGCTGTCCCCAAGCATGGACTACGTGAGGGCAGACCTCCAGTGTCCCAGCAGCAAATCACCCCTCCTGGCCACCAGCGAGCCCTGGTTCTCTGTAAGGCCAGCAGACTATGCCCATGACCCCAACCCTCCTCCTTCACCCTGGCGACCCTCTGCTCTCATCCCCTCCCCTCCAGTGACTGCAGCCCCCGCTTCCAGCTTTCCTGTGGGCACTGCTGACAGCGCTGCTGGGCATCTCTCGCTAGAGCTGCTGACACGGCTCAGCTAAGCAGCACCATGAGGGCCTTTGGTGTGGTATGTCTTCTTTCCTTTCCTTCCTCCTGTAGGCATTTGGAAAATACCTCCGGCCTTTTGAGAGGACAGATGTCATCCTCACGGTCATCGAGGCCATGACAGACGCCAGCATTTATGACAAGGAGGGGGCCAGCAGCATGCTGGATGAGGCCATGAAAGACCCTGACTCCTGGCTGATGGACGTAAGTGGCCTGTGGCTGGATTGCCCTGCCTGTGAGCCCTTTCAGGGGTTGTTGTTCTTCCCTCCCTTCCTCCCTGCCTCTCTTCCTCCCCGCAACCCTCCATCCCTCCCTCCCAAGGCCCAGTGTCTTGCGCAGCTGAAGCTATCTTAAGCAAGCAGAGATGGATGGGAAGGGCAGCAGTTTCAGTGGCAGCAGCTGGGGAAATGGCTGTACTCCAGTGGCTGCACATCACCCTCCAGGTGCCAAAGATCATGAGCGGCATCCATGGAAACCTGGAGCGCGTCCGCAAGGCTCCAGCGCGGCACAGCATGGACTCACTCCTTCTCCTGCTGACCAACCAGTGCCCCAGGGAAGTGGTCAGGAGCCTGTTGAAGTACTCTCCACCAGCTGACAGGTACGAGCCCCGACAGCCTTGAGGGCTTGTTCCATGTGGGGAAAGGGGCCCGGAGACTCATGGAAAACTGCAGGACACCCCCGAGCAGCAGGGCCCTCCATCCCATCACGCTTCCCAGCCCCACTGGATCAGCCAGGCCTGCAGCAGCCAAAGCTGGCCAAGCCAGCCCACAGCCCCGCCACCACGCTCCTCCCTGCCCCATGGGGAACACCACCTCAGCCCTCTGCTGACTGCATGGGCATGGACCCTGGGCATCCCAAGCAAGGGGGGGCTGGCAGGGCAAGGGCTGCAGCACCACCTGGGTCCAGTGGGGCTGGCCCGAGCCCGGCGCAGGGGCCAAGGCAGCCCTGCTGATGGAACGCTCTGGCTTGCAGCGCTGCCCTGGCCATGTGGGAGGTGATGTTCTCCCTGCCCCAGCCTTTGGAGAAGGTCTTGAGGGAGCTGCGCAGCGAACTCCAGAACCAGCGGGGGCGCAGGCTGTTCAGCACCGTCGTAGAGGACATCTGCATCCTCCACTTAGCTGTAAGTGACCAGGCCAGGCCTTGTTCCCCTGCAGGGCTGTGCATGCCCTATCCCCTCCCATCTGCTCAATCACTCCTTAGAGACATGAGAGCAAGAGGCTGACGATGGTCAGAGGGCAGGAGCAGCCGACACAGACACCGTGCGGTGTGCGGTGAGGCGCAGGGCATGGCGGGGCCAAGTGGCCCTCCACAGGCAGAGCTGCCCCCAGGATGGGCTTTCTGGCCCCAGTGCCCTTTGCCTTGAGCTGCTAGTGGGAACCAGGAACCACACGGTGCGGGGAGCCCTGCAGGCTCTGCCAGTTTCTCACTGCTGTCTTTGTTTCAGCTGCTGGCCGCCAGCGATATTCCATCAGAGGATTTTGCTGCCATGTACAGTGTCTGGATGTCTCTGAGGCATCCAAGTCTGGAGATACTGTCGCTGGTGCTCCGAGGCCTCGTCACGCTGTCGCAGAGACCTGACATGGTGAGTGGGGCATAGTCAAGTGGAGCCATGTTGGCTGCCTGGGGCTGGGGCAGTGGGTAATGTGGTGGCTTAGCCTTGGCTGGGACTCAGGAGGTGGGGTGACATCTCCAATCACCCTCCTTGCTATGGAGGGGCCTGGTGGGTGCCTGGGGAACCCTCCAGGCACAGATGGTTACCAACCCATCTGCCCTTTGGGCCGGTCAGAAAAGGGGGTGGCTGAGCAGGGGACACAGAGTTGTTGTTATCCTACCCTCCCTTCCTTCTCCCCACTCTCCCTGCATCACCATCAGTGCACCCGTGGCCACTGCCTGCCAGGAGGCTGCTGCAGTGACTCCTGTGCCCGCTGTCAGGAAGCCAGACGGGAGGCTGGTTCTCAGTGACCAGAGCATTTTTGCCAAGGTGGTCGTTCACCGCTTCACAAAAAGGGAATGGCGTGTTTCATACAGGCAAGAAAAATGCAGGTCCTGCTGGAAGACATCATGGAGACCTTGCACTATGCCAATGAAGATATCCAGATGAAGGCCCTGCTTGTCTTCAGAAACATGCTGGGCCATATGACAAGGAAGGAGGCCAGCCCCATCTCTCTGCAGCTGGTGGATGAGCTTCTGCCGCTCTTCAACAATGTAAGGCTGCTATAGGAGCCTGAGCACGCTGCAAGGAAAGCTGCCTGTCAGCCCAGCCCTGCAGTCAGCACTCGGGCAGGGCTGCTCCCCTCCTCGCTCCCCTGGACTCTGCAGCCCAGCACAGCTTTTTCCTGACAGGTTGATGCCTCTGGGCGACCTGAGGCCCTGTGCTGGGGCATAGCAGGCCAAGAGCGGCTCTCAGAGCCCCGAGGCCTCCCCCAGCTGCTCTGCAAGCCAGGACCAGACGTTCTCCCCAGGTGCTGTGGTAGGGGGGGCTGAGGCTGAGCCAGTGGCGTGTGCCCCGGAGGCATTGCTGAGGGCCAGCCTGGTAGTCTCAGCCCGTCCCTGGGGAGCTCTGTGCTGGCATGGCTGGTGTGGCTGGTGGTGAATGCTGGGTGGCTGGGGGAGCACTTGGGGGCACCACCTGACGGAAACCTCTTGCGTGGCCTTTCACAGGCCCGGGGCCATTAAGCCACTGCTGCAGATCTGGCCCACAGCTCCTGTGTTCAGAATCCGACTCCGGAGCATCTCCCCTCACGTCAGCCACGCTAATGCTCTTGCTCACCATGGGCAGGGAGTGGCTGTTGCTGAAGTCCCCCTGTCCTCCTCTCTACCAGGAGTCCAGCCAGGTGCAGGAGCTCTCCATGAGCCTCTTCAAAGATGTGATGAAGACTGTGGTGTGGAGAAGCAAGAATAAGATGAAGAAGAAAGTGCAGAGGGTCCTGGTCCCACTGTTCCTCCATATGAACGACCAGATCGAGAGCGTGTCCAAGGTGCAGTGACCAGAGACTAGTGTTGCAGGGAAGGGCGTGCTGACACCATGGGGGTGGCCTGGGCATAAGGGGCAAGGGCTGCTGGATGCGAGAGTCTGGGAATGTGTGTCACCCTGGCGTCCCACTGCTCCCCTCTTTCCCTGCACTGGTCCCACCACTGCCTTCCTTCTTCCCCCCTGCTGCCTGCTGCAGAGGTGGGCAGGGAGGTGGGGGCCCCTCCCAGCCCCACTCTCCCTATTCAGCCCTCCTCCAGCACAGCCCCTTGGAAGGGTGCCTGCAGACCCATCACAAGCAGGGCTGGAGAACCTGGCACAGACATTTCCCAGACCTGCCCTGCCCGGTCCAGCAGGGCTCAACAGCAAGCCATGGCCACCGATCACGAGTCCCTACAGGCTTCCCAGCTGTCCCTGCAGGTGTGGGAGGCCAGGGCTTTGAGTCCCAACCCCTGTGTCCCAGGGCTGTGCCCAAGAGACCCCCAGAGGTTTGGGCCAGAGCATGTCCAAGCTCCCTGAGGGCAGGATTGCTGCAGAAACAGAGCCCTGCTCACCCAGGTCCCCTTGCATGGGGCCGGCGAACTTGGTTTGCACAGAGAGGTGCAGTGCCCACAAGGGGTGGAAAGGCAGCTTGTCCCCCAGCCTGGGGCAGGGAGAGTGGTTGGAAGGGAGATGCAGCCGGAAGGGGACTGGCCCTGCGTCCCAGGATCAAAGCTCTGCCCACCTGGAGCCTGGGCATGATGGAGCTGGGGCAGCCCCAGCTGGGGAGCCAAGTGTCCTGCTGGGGGATGCCCATGGGAGGTGCTGCTGGCTGCGTTTTCCCTGGTTCCTCTGGGACTCCAGCCCTCACTGCCTACAGCCATGACCTTGAGGACCTCTGTTCTGCTGGCTGGCAGCATGAGATACCTGAGGTGCTGGCTGCCCCGTGCCCCTGCCCTGGACATTGAACCCAGTTCAGACTCTCTCCCCCACCACCTCTTCCCCTAAGGGGCTGGAAACAGCTCAGAGCCGGGCCAAGAGGAGGTCTCCTTCCCTGGGCTGTGGTGCCATCTCCCAGCCTCTGCTTCTCTGCAGGCCTCTAGGGAAGCCCTTCTAGCTGCTGCGGAGCTCCTGGAGCAGAAACAGCTCAAGTACCTGACCCAGACAGAGCAGGCATGGAGGATTGGAGAGTACTTGGTGAGGATAACCCCCAAGCCCCAGGGCCTGGGCTGGATGAGGGCTGCCCCACGTGCCCGTGGGGAGGGCTGTGCAGCTGTGTCTAGCCTGCTCTGTTCCGGCCTGGAGCCTACATCCTGGAGCTGCATCCTCCTTCCTTGCCTTCTAGCACGGACCCCCCAGGGGCTTTTCTCCAGGCCCCTCTCCCCTCCCTGCCCCAGGTACTGAAGGAGACCCCAGCCCATCTGGGCCCTTGCAGCAATATGGAGGGGTCTCAGTACCTCCGGGCCCCCTGTGCCTGTGGCTCTCTCTGAACCTCAGCCCCACAGGGCTCCTGGCTGGGTGACAGGAACGGCCTGGAGGGGAAGGGGGTGCTGGCAGGAGGGACTGATCTGGCCAACTGGGAAGGGTCTGTACCAGCCCTGTGTGCTTGTGCTCTCTCTAGCTGGTGCAAGACAGGAGCAGGGTGGAAGAATACCTGCATCAGAGCATGCCGTACTTGAAACACGGTCAGGCCACCATGCGAGAAGAAGCCGTCAGGTTCATCGGTGAGCCACAGCCCCTGGGATCCCTCTTCTGGCGGTCTGGCTCCAGTCCCAGCCACTGCACTGGCAGCAAGTCGCAGCCCTGTGGCTGCCAGAGTTGGCTCCCAGCTGTCCTGTGCAGGGCCTGGGTAGCCAAGGGACTCTGTGCCTTCCTCTGCCACTCCTGCCCGTGCAAGTGAGCTTGGTGGCAACCTTGCTCAGTCCCACCGCCCTTGGGTACTGTCCTCCCCCGGGGTCAGCCCTGCTGAGGGGGAGGAGGGTGTGTGCAGCTGAGCTGGCAGGGCTGAGGGCTATGCTGCTGGGAGCATGCTGGGAAGTGGGAGATCTGACGAGAGCTCTGTGCCTAGGGCTTGCCACACGGCACCTCGGAGGCCAAAGTGAGGAGAAGCTGCATAAAATCTGTGATGGTGAGTAGGGGCAGTGCTGGTGGGGCTGGGAACAGACCTGGGACGGGCGCTGCGATGCCTTGCCCCGCTCCAGAAAAACACTTCAGGAACAGGAGAACATCTCGGGGGCATTTGGAGCAGCAGCTTCCGGCTGATCCCTTTGTCCCACCTGCTCCTTCTGGCCAGGGACAGAGATGGGTGGGTCTGGCATGCTCTGGAGGGGATGCCTGGGGGTCTCTGCAGACAGGGGGCTTTCATCTTGTCTCTTTCTTTCTGTTGCAGCCCTCAAGCACTTGGAGAAAGACACTGACCTCTCAGTCTGTTCCCTCGTGGCTCAGACCATCCTCATCCTGCGATCTCCAAGGGAGCAGCCAACATCACGATGGACCCTGCAAGTGCTGTGCTGCTGGCCCTGCAAAGCCAGGGAGAGGCAGAGCTCTCCTGGGGAAAATTGCTGACTTTGATTAAAGATGGATCAACACGCCCAGTCTCATAGCATCCTTCACACAGGGAGCACCCTGAGCATGCTGAGCCGACAGGGTCATTGCTGGCGTCTTCTGCTGCCTGAAGGACAGCTCATCCCTCAGCGCACCCTGGCTGCTGTCTTGTTTGACAAGTTTACCCCTCGGCTAGGCTTTCCCAAAAAGTAGCTGTGTTTGTTCACTCCCTGGGGTAGTCTTTTATTTAGGGGGACAGAAGGCAAAGGGGAAATGGCAGCCCCACGAGGAAGCACAGTTGCCCGGAGAGTTGCCCGATGCCCTTCCTTTCCAGCAGCCCATGGCAGCACAGCACACGCTGATCCAGGGCGTCCTTGGTCAAAGCCCCAGCTGCCCCGCTAGATCACAAAATCCCAGAGGAGAGAAGCTTTAGGCAACCTGCCCCTTCCTGAGACATCCCAGGGCACGAAAAGGCATCCATGCCCTGCCGAGCTGGTAAGACTTTATTCGTCCGGGTGTGCAGAGGTGGCCAGCTCCTCCATGCTCTGGGACGGCATACCCTTGCCCGTGCGCCAGGGGAAGTTCCCCTGTTCCTGAGTCCAGAGTTCTGACCTGGAAAGCCCCATTTTTAGGGGCAAAATCCGCGTTTTTAGGGTCTAAACCTGTCTTATGTTACCCATAGCCTCTCTTTAGGGCCCACAGTTTCATTTTTAGGGTCTAAACCCTCACTTTTAGGGCAGAATGTCTCCTTTTAGGGTCCAAAGCTACATTTATAGCATCCAAAGCCTCATTTTTACTTTCCAAAGTCTTAGTTTTGGTTTCCAAAGCCTCATTTTATGCTCAAAGGCCTCATTTTTATGGTCCGAAGTGTTACAGATTTACGCATGCTGGTGACCGTAACAGGGTCTGACCCTAGGATCCCGCTGAAAGTGCAAGGTCCAAGTGAAGGTTTCCAATTACTTTTTCGTTAGTTCACAGGTTACAGCTCGAGCTTGTGCCTCTGGAGAGGGACCCATACCCCAGATTATTATCTACCCCTCAATTATATCCGTACCACCCATCACCGACCCACATGTCCAATCACTTAATTCTGGTCGGTGGTCTCTTGATTTCTTATTGGTTTTCACTGTTGCTGGGCTGGCCTTCTTCTGAAGTTACTTCATTCTCTTGGAATTGTCTCCTTGGTCCTCATCTTCTTCATTCTGCTTGTATCTGCCGGATTCAGTGAGTTCTTTGTTAGCTGCATTAGTTTTATGAAAAAATTGAGTCTTGGTCAGCTCTTGCGGACTAAGGCCTCAGCTACTTTAGCTGCTAATGCTAAGCCACTAATGTTAAACGAGACTATTGAGAGAGAGGAATACATTTAATCAAATTTCTTCTCTAACACTGCTTCCACTTCCAGACCAGCTTCAGCTTTCAGGTGGGAGTGATTGAGGGTAGGAAGGCTCTGCAGAGGGATCTGGACAGGCTGGATGGATGGGCTGAGGCCAACCGGATGAAGTGCAATAAGGCCAAGTGCCGGGTTCTACACTTTGGCCACAACAACCCCAGGCAACGCTACAGGCTTGGGGACGAGTGGCTGGAAAGCTCCCCCGCAGAAAAGGACCTGGGGGTGTTGATTGACAGCCGGCTGAATATGAGCCAGCAGTGTGCCCAGGTGGCCAAGAAGGCCAACGGCATCCTGGCTTGTATCAGAAATGGTGTGGCCAGCAGGAGCAGGGAGGTGATCATGCCTCTGTACTCGGCTCTGGTGAGGCCGCACCTCGAATACTGTGTTCAGTTTTGGGCCCCTCACTACAAGAAAGACATTGAAGTGCTGGAGCGTGTCCAGAGAAGGGCGACGAAGCTGGTGAGGGGTCTGGAACACAAGTCTTAATGAGGAGCGGCTGAGGGAGCTGGGGTTGTTTAGCCTGGAGAAGAGGAGGCTGAGGGGAGACCTTATCGCTCTCTACAACTACCTGAAAGGAGGTTGCAGAGAGGTGGGTGTTGGTCTCTTCTCCCAAGTGACTAGTGACAGGACTAGAGGAAATGGCCTCAAGTTGCGCCAGGGGAGGTTCAGGCTGGATATTAGGAAAAAGTTCTTTACTGAGAGAGTAGTGAAACATTGGAATAGGCTGCCCGGGGAGGTGGTAGAGTCACCCTCCCTGGAGGTATTCAAGGAGCGTGTGGATGTGGCATTGTGGGATGTAGCTTGATGGGCATGGTGCTGTGTGGTGTTGGATGGGTTGGTTTTTGGTGTGTTGTGGTTTGTTGTTGGTGGTGGTTTTTTTGTTTTTTTTTGTTTTTTTTTTTTTAAGGTTGGACTTGATGATCTTACAGGTCTTTTCCAACCTTAGTGATTCTGTGATTCTGTGATTCTGTGATTCGAGTCAAATTTTCTTCCACCTTTACTGCTGAGAAAGATTAGCAATACATAAAGTTGTTCCTCCCACCGAGGAGTTAAGTTATCCTTTCTTTTGTGTACTTTTACCCAAATGTCATTCCCTAGATTGAAGGGGTGCAGAGCCCCTTCTAGAGGCATTGGTTCTATTAGCTGTGCCTGGGCCTGCCTGCATTTTAATAACTGATGAACCTCTCAAATATATCGGGTCATGTTTTCATTCCCAGCTACTAAAATTACATGAGCGTTGTATCAGTCTTTCAAATAGTATTTCATAGGGAGAGAGTTTTAATGTTTGTTGAGGTCTTTGTTAAATATTCATTAACGCTAAAGGTAGTGCCTGCAAGACACGGTTATTTATTGGGCTGCAGCCAAAGTTCCTCCTGCCAACCAGTTCCTCAGCGCTGTCAGGGCTAGTGCAGCAGTCCCAAGTGCCCTTGATGGTGATGCCTTTTTTCTATGGGAATCACGTATCGGTCAGGTAAAATAGGAAGGTTTTCCACACCTGCTGTCCATATTCCCTGGGAGTCTTTTGTGGCTTGTACCTTTTCCAAGAGTCAATTTCTTCAGCCGTAACATTCAAACGTATCTTTTCAGCAGCGAGTAACACCAGGTCGGACCGTTGGACTGCTTGTCAGCCCGGTGATTTGTACAGCAGTTGTGCTCTGGCTTCAGCAGCAATAGCTGTCAGACTACTTATTTCTTCTTTTGTCCTTCCAGTGGTATGGGCTGGCTGACGAATTGCAGCAAGATGGGACATTGGCACCTTGGGAGAAGAGGATGCAGAACAGGGAGTGGGGACTTGTCGTGGTTTAACCCCAGCCAGCAACTAAGCACCACACAGCCGTTTGCTCACTCCGCCCCTGCCCCAGCGGGATGGGGGAGAGAGTCGGTGAAGTGAGAAAGCTCGTGGGCTGAGGTAAGAACACTTTAATAAAAGAAATGAAATAAAATAAAATAATAATAATGACAATAATAATAAAAATTGTAATGAAAAGGAAAATAACAACAACAAAAAACCAAGAAAGACAAGTGATGCAAATGAAGACAATTGCTCACCACCCTCCGACTGATGCCCAGCCTGTCCCCAAGCAGCGGTCTCCTGGCTAGCTTTCCCCCTAGTTTATATACCGAGCATGACATCATATGGTACGGAATATCCCTTTGGTCAGTTGGGGTCAGCTGTCCTGGCTGTGTCCCATCCCAACTTCTTGTGTACCCCCAGCCTACTCTCTGGTGGGGTGGGGTGAGAAGCAGAAAAGGCCTTGACTGTGTGTAAGCACTGCTCAGCAATACCGAGAACATCTCTGTATTATCAACACTGTTCTCAGCGCAAACCCAAACCAGAGCCCCATACTAGCTACCATGAAGAAAATTAACTCTATCCCAGCCAAAAGGGACGGAGTACAGGACTGTTCTCAGAACTTCAGGTTTTCCGTAAGGATTTCTGTCGCTCCGGATATGTGGCTAACCTGAGAAGCTTGCTTCCCTTTCTCCCTCCCTCTGTCCCTCTTCGGGTTGCCAGCTAGGCTTCTGCCTGATGTGCAGAATGGAAATGCACGTCAGCAAGGTCCCACATTTCTCTGCCAGTGCCCTCGAGCCTTGGGCTGTCATCAGTGTCCTCACACATAAGTCATTTCAGGTGCTTTTACATGGAAGTCACTTTAGGTGGCCTTCTTTTTAGATAATTTTTGATTTTCAAAGACCCGTTTGTGTTAACAGCTTTGAGAGTTTAACTAAGGAGGAGAGCTCTTAGGAAGGTACATTTTCTTCCTTTCTTAAAGCAGACAAAGCAAAACTTTTCGAGGACAAGATTCTCTGCCCTACCTATGAGGTCCAGTTGCCCTTTATTTCCAGCTTGGACACCTCTTCTGAAGAAACTACCATTATCCATCAAATATTTGGGGGCTTCCTGACATCCAGAGGTACTTGTCCCCAACTATTGCTCTCTTTGGAATTGTCTGTGCCCTTCTGTCTGCCTGTGATAAACAGCTGTTTGTGTGACTGACATAGTAGGTGTGATGAGTGTAAACCGGCACAGTCACTCGACTTCCCCTATTGCTGAGCATTTCAATTTGCCTTCCAGTAACGTGCTTGAGCTGCAAAGCAGCTTCAGATTCCCATGAGGGCTTCCGGGATGTTCCTTTGGGTATAAAAGTAAAAGGGTTTGTAATTGTGCTTCAAGATGTCCCAAGGCCCCTGTAGCTTTCCGCAATCAATGCAGTTGGCTTAAAAAACGCGTACAGCGAATACAAGAGAGCTTGGTGGTGGGTGGGAAGTCGAAAGAACTGTATCCTTCTGGGGAGGCCATGGCAGTGGTCTCCCTGTAGGTGCTGGGTTTAAGCTGGACAAGCACGCATTATCGTCTCTGCACCCTTGACGTACTCTCACGCTTCTTCCCTTTGTCCTCCCTCAATACCAGTCTGGTGTTCCATTATTGAGACCAGTCTTGTCATTCATTATTGATGACCCTGCACACCACCAGTAGCTGAACCATGCAGTAGCACAGAGAGGTAGCTCTTGATAGCCCTGGGAGTCCCTGGGAATTGAGGGAAAATTTCAGCATAATACCCTCTTCCTGACTCCATCTGGACACTGCTTGCGGGTTTTCAGTGGGTCCCCTCAGCGTCAGCTACCTGGATTTTTGTGCGAACTCCTAGTGTTTGGGCGAGGGCGTTTCCGTCAGCTCAGTGCTCTTCTTTCTCACTCCTCCAGGCAGCCTCATCTGTCACCGCAGCTTTGTGAAACCTGAGCAGCTGGATGGCGAAAACTGCTTTAAATGTAGCGAGATGATTATTAACAGCTAATTAATACTAGGTCCTGTGTGAAGGTGCTGCATGTCATCAAGCATAAGTCATCTTTTCCTGTAGGTTAGATGCACAATAATGACATGCAGCTTTTTTTTAATGTGGCCTTATGGTACTGAATAGCCTCAAGATAGCGTAAGGATGTGGGAGACATGAAAGCTTGCCTGGCCTTCTGGGGGCAAGATAGGGTGCATTTCAGTACTTGGCTCTGTGCTTGGTTTCAAGGTGTGACAAGATGCTTGCTGCCTCCAGGAGATTTGCAATCCATCACGTGCCCAAGGTTCTCACGGTGTGTCTGAAAAAGTTTGAAGATTTCACCGGTGGGAAGATCAGCAAGGTGTGTACACAATTGGAGTGCAACCTTTTCTCTGGTGCAGGAGATTTCCCAAAGCAGTATGCTTTTTCACAAAGCGTTCATGTTGAGGTTTTTGTGTTCCCTTCTGGGGGAGAGGAGAGTTCCTATGGAGAGACAAGCACACACTGTGCTCCAGCAAACCTGCTTTAGCCGAGAACAGTTTCCTGCCACCCAAACATTACATGTTGTTTCAGGGAAAACCCAAGTTTCCATGAGCCCCAAAGATGTATTTATACACCTCTGGCCCCTGGTCTTAGAAGGCTATTCCATGTAGTATTTCAGGATCATTTCTGAGCCCTCTTGGTCTCTCCATAGGTTGTAGAGAGTCCCGAGTACTAGGATCTTCAGCCATACACATACCAGACCGCTGGAGAACTGCTCCTCTACTCCTTATATGTTGTCATGGTGCATAATAATGGCAGCTGGCATGCAGGACACTATTACTGCTACGCAAAGCTAAAGAGCAACTCCTTTCCTAGCAAGGGAAAAATGTATCCTGGGGAAGAAAACTTTCATGGCAGTGTTCCTGGCAGCCAAGGTTTTGGGGGAGTAGGTCTCACAGAATCACTAAGGTTGGAAAAGACCTGTAAGAACATCAAGTCCAACCATCAACTAATACCACCATGCCCATTAAACCGTGTTGCACAATGCCTTGTCCACATATTCCTTGAACACCTCCCGTGATGGCCACTCCACCACTTCCCTGGGCAGCTTATGCCAGTCCCCTTACCAGCTGGATTGGCGTACTCTTGGTTCTGTAGTTTTCTGCCTGTGTTTTTGTGGAGAAACCATGCAGTTCATCTCCAGATATTGATGCCTTCTTTGCAGGTCAGCAATGGACTGTGGTACGAGGTGGACGATTCGCCTATGGTTTTTCGTGACATCGACACAGTTCTCAGGCAGCAAGCCTATTTACTCTTTTATTTCAGGTAAGAACAAGTATTTAACCGTATTCACAATACGTTTCCTTTTCCTGGTTTTGCTATTTTTCTTCTCATGCTCCTGAGTGTTTCTTTTTCTGTCACAGCAGACAATTACTACCTGCCTCATTTGGTGCTGTAAAACCTGAAGCGTCATTCCTCATCTTTCCTTGCTGAGCTTTAGGCTTCTGCTCTGGTGTAAACTGCTACTTGTCTGCTATCTGAATCTGGCTAATGTTTTAAACTGAAAGAGGGTAGTTTTAGATTATATAGTAGGAAGAAATTTTTTATGGTGAGGGTGGTGAGACACTGAAGAGGTTGCCCAGAGAAGTTGTGGATGTCCCCTCCCTGGAAGTGTTCAAGGCTGGGTTGGATGGGGCTTTGAGGAACCTGATCTAGTGGAAGGTATCCCTGCCCATGGCAGGAGAGATGGAACTAGATGATCTTTAAGGTCCGTTCCAACCCAAACCATTTGATGATTCTATGATTCGATGAAATGGAGGCCGTAGGTGGTATAAAGACATGGTGTTCCTCTGAAACAGGCAGACCTGGTGGGAAGACCGCAATTGAATTTCCCATTTGTAGACTTGGTCACGGCTTCTCTCTGTCGTAGAAACTGCTCCAAGAAAATGACTGAACCCCAGAGGAGGCTGCAAGAACAGCCCTAAATGGAGATGACTCTTTTTTTTCTCCAGGTGCTCTGATTTGAAAATTGGAGAAAGGGCTTCTTCCTCACCGGCACCATCACATGCCTGTTCCTTCCTCAGTCAGCGGGTGGACAGCAGCAAGCAGGCGGGTTCTGTGGGAGCACAGGGTCTGCCTCATCAGACTAAGATAACTCTGGGGAGGTGGGTCAGGGCACCAGATGGACAGTGGATTTCTTTCTGGGATCTTGGCATTGCGCTCTTTTCCCTCCCATGCTGCAGCTTTCTTCACAGTTGCAGCACGGCTCCCTCCCAAAACATCCCAACTAGATCCATCCCACTTGTCTGCTTTTGGCTATTCTGCCTTTGCAGCCCCCCAGGAGAGCCTTTGGGAGGCCCTTCGCTGTCCCTTCACAGGGCTTCTGGGGTTTGCCCACTGTTGTGATCCTTTCAGGAGGAAAGGGCAGGACCTTTTCACAGGTCTCTTTACAGGACATGGCAGTGGGCATGGAGGACTCTTCAGAGGACAGCAGCTCCTCCACAACAGCCAGCAGAAGCCAGCTAGCCTGGGCAGGTGCATGGGAGGCATCTGCAGGCTGGCTGTGAGCCATCTGGCCAGGCAGGCCCAGCATCGTCTCCTACGTGTCCAGAAGGCAACCCGAGTGCCCAGTCTGCTGTCAACCATTTGACCGTGTGCTGCACACCGTGCGAGAAGACAACAAAAAAGAGGTGCACAGATTCAGCCCTTCTTCCCGCTGCCAGAGGAATGGTGCAGGGAAAAGGCCTGAAGCAGATCCCCACAGTGGGGTAATGATTTCCGCAGCTGGTTCGTAGACACCAAGGACTACAACCACTCAGCCGAGAGGAGGAGGACAACCAATCCTCAAGTCGTGACCGTGCTCCCAGGGATGATGCAGCTCCAGAGCCCCCCAACACCAACTCCAAGCGCTCTCCCGCACCCAGGGCTGCTCGAGAGCAAACTCAGCTGAGGCACAGAGAGCAGAGCAGATCCCTGCTACAGGGCTATGACGGCCGCAGCTGGTTTGTGGTCTCCATGGACTATGATGCCTCAGCAGGGAGGAGGAGGAGGGTTTCAGTGCCCCAGAGATGCACGTTGGACAGACACTTGGTGCGCTGTGGTGGTGATGGGGGCAGACCCTGGATGAGGGAGGAGCACAGGGAAATGAGGAGGTCCCAGCATGCACACGGGTAGGATGACAGTGAAAAGGAGCTCTGTCAAGATGTTTTTTGCTGTTTCACATCTGAACTCAGACATCTGTGTGCATCAAAGTCAGCTTCCCCCCGCCCCCCCAGGCTGCACAGCTATTTGCCAGTGAAAGTGAGGTGGGCTAGCTGGTCTTTGGGATCAGTCAGCTCCTTGCTTTTTTAATAGTGTGCCTACACGATTCCTTTTTTCCACCTTTTCTTTCTCCCTGCTTCCCCCCAGATCCATTCTCTAGTAAAGATAATTTTGATTTGTCTTTCTGGACAGATCGTAGAGTAGGTAGATACAGGATATAAGTATAGGCTGGTCTATACCTTCAGAGCTGTAGGCTATGGGTAGAGTTACTGTTTTTTAATTACCATGTCTTTTCCATACTCTATAATAGAGAAGCATGTGGACAGCAGTGTAGTCCTCCTACTGAGAAGCTGGGCTCGGTCTAGAATGGCAAGGAGCTCACCCTGACTGATAGGGTAGGAAGTGCGACGGAAAAGGAGCACGGCAAAGAGAGCCGTTAAAGTGGCAACTGAAAGCCGGTCACTCCTGTATACAATGGGGGAAAGTGTGGGCTGGAGAGCCAGAGGGCTCTGCTGCTAACACTGGCAACAGGTCAGCAGAAGGTCCTCTTCAGAGAAGGTGTCATGCATTGGAGTCTTTCAAAAAGGCCTTTGTAACTGCTGTGAATTGGGGCCCTGTGACAATGAAGGTAAGGTCGTCAACCTGCAGCTCTGCAGCAGTTAAAACTACTACTGAAACACTTTTGATGGCAGATGCTGCTCTGTGGGTTTTGTTTTGGGTACTCATTTCATTGAGCTATAATAATTTCTTTGCAATTAGGTGATGGGGAACTTCTTGTACTGGTCTTCTCTTTCTGGAGTGCCTCCTGACATCCTTTGTTATCCAGAGCCTTCCCCTCTGTTGCCAAGATGAGCAATGGTCGTGATTTGGACTGAATCCTGTAACGACTTCTTCAAGTCTGATTTTCAAGGTCCAAAGCCTCATATTTATAGTCCAAAGCCTTATTTACAGGGTCCAAAGGCTCGCTTTCAGGCCCAAACCCTCATTTTTAGCTTCCAAAGGCTCCTTTTCAGGGACTAAAACCTCACTTTTAGACTTCAGTCTGCAATTGTGAGAGTCCACAGCCTTGTTTCGAGCCTCTGAAGACCCATTTTTAGGGTGCAAAGCCTTAGCTTTTGACACAGAAGCATCATTTGAGGGCACAAAATCTGATTTCAGGGTTCAAAGCCTCGTTTTCATTTCCAAAGGCCCCTTTTTAGGGACCAAGGCCCCATTTTGAAGGCCCAAACCCTCCTTTTCAGGGTTCAAACTTCTCTTTTAAACCTCAAAGCCTCAATTGTAGTGCCAAAGCCCTGTATTCGGGACCGAAGCTTCATTTCTTAGGGCCATAGAGGAACCAACAGGTTCCCCTCATTTTCAGGGTCCAAATCGTCATTTGTAGCATCTAGCCCATCCTTTTTAGTGTCCAAAGCATGCTTTTTAGGGCCAAAATCCTCATTTTGAGGGTCTAAACCTGTCTTTTATTACCCATAGCCTTTTTTTAGGGGCTACGGCTTCATTTATAGGCTCTAAACCCTCATTTTTAGAGCAGAAAGCCTCTGCAGAGCTCCTGGAGGAGAAACAGCTCAAGTACCTGATGCAGACGGAGCAGGCATGGAGGATCGGAGAGTGCTTGGCGGGGACAATCCCCAGCCCCCAGGGCCTGGGCTAGACAAGGGCTGCCCGGGCGATGGGTCACAGTGGGGCCCTTTGTGACCTCCCTTTGTGACAGCCCATGGTGCTCCATATAGCCAGCACAACCCCCATCCAGCAGTGTCCAGCAGGACGTTGACAGGACAGGCCAGGAGCATGGAGCTGGCGATGAGCCCCTGAGTGCAGCCCACAGTTTTCCCTTTTACCCCTGGCAGCCCCCCGGCGCCAAGGCTTTTCCTTGAGGCTTCCCCCTCCCCACCCACAACCCTTTACTCCATCGCACAAGATGGCAGAGAGACCTTCCAGCCGTCCCAGGGTGGCCTGGGAGGAGGTGGGGGCTCCCAAGGAGAGCAGCTCTCCACCAGAGCCCTACAAGCTGTGCATGGTCCAGCCGCTGCAGATCGGTGAGTGAGTGGCCTCCGGGCTGGGAGTAGGGCCAGGGCCAGTGAACGCACCCTGCTTGATGCCAGAACCCCCTTTCCCCAGCATGCTGGCAGCGGGGGTCCGGTGGGCATGGGGCACGGAGAAATGCTAGGTCAGCTCGGGGCTGGAGCCAGCCCAAGCACAGCCTTCCCCAGGGTGGGAGAGAGAGCTCCTGCTCCGGGGGATGGGCAGCGGGAGGCAGCTGGGCTGGCAGAAACCAGTGATGCTGCGGGACGGGGACCTTTCCAGCCCATCTGGAAGCGAGTTCCTCAGCCCAGTGAACTCGGGGCTTTCCCCGCCGCATCGTGCTGCAGCATCACAGCCCTTTTACCGGGCACCCTCAAGCCCAGACACCCCCAGGGAGACTGTGCCAGGGGAGCGGACACAGGGCTGGCTGGAGAGCAGAGCTCCTCCTTCCGCTCTCTCCTGCCTTGGGGCCCTCTCTACAGCCCTCCCTGCTCTCCTCCTTGACTAGTTGGCAGCTGGTTAGCCGTCTATGAAGAGGAGAAGGAAACCGTGCGCTGCATCCAGGCTTTTCTCAAGAGCGCAGAAAGGGTAACTGTTGTTATTTCCTTGGCAGCTACGCCTGCATCTCCTGACAGCCCCCCCAACTTTGCTGCCTGCTGCCAGGCTGCTGGCTGGCTGCTGGCTGGGCAGAGCGGCTCCCCTGCTCAGGTCTCCCACGAGGCACTGCTCTGGTCGTGCTGGCTACGTGTCTCCCCCTCTCACGCTCCCCCTTTGTCTCCCTGTCCTCCGGCTGCCAGGCCCAGGCCCAGAAGATGCGTTTTCTCGAGAGCATCCGCATGCTGTGCAGAGCTGCCAGGCACAAGGGCTTGTGGCAGGGCCTGGATGTCTTCTGCCACAGAAACAAGCTGGCAGAGAATATCAAGGTGAGGGGACACCTTCTGGCGGGTCTGGGGAAGGGGGCAAGGTCCCCAGGCATGAGCATGCTGTGACAACAGTGCTGAAGTGGGGAAGGGGTGGTGGCAAGCGTGCATGGATACCAGGCTTCCTTCGAGGGGACTCAGGTGCCACTGAGAAACCCTGCCAGTGGAGACCCTAGCCCCAGGAGTGGAAGGGGGCATTCTGGGGCCAGCACCAGGGTGGGGACAGAGGGGCTCCGCTAGCCCTGCCGAGCAGTACCAGGTTTGCTGGCTATGGGTGCTGGCGGCTGACTCCTGGTTGTGCTCTACAGGCGCTGCTGCAAGAGGAGCCCAGGGACCACCTGCGCACGGCAGTGCCGCAGCAAGCCATGCTTGCCATCGCTGCCTTGAGGTACCTGCCCAGTCCCTGCTTTGCCTGGCACCTCTCCACAGCCAGCAGCCCTGCGCCAGCCCAGGGGGTGTCCCCCATCTGGGCAGAGTCAGAGGGTGCCGCCTGCAGAGCCTCTGCTCTCCCCTGCTCGGGGCTTGTCTGCAGGGTGGGAGTTATGAGGACTGTCCTCTGGCCCAGGCCAGAGTCAGGGAGGGAGGAGGTGCTTCCGGGCAGGGCTGTCCCCACAGCCTCCATCCTTCCCAGGGACCCCTTCCCCAGAGGTGCCTGGAGGCACCGCTCCCAGCACCTTTGTCTGAGAGGCCCCTCTCTCTCTTTGCAGCGCAGTGGAGACGGTGCTGGAGGGCAAAAAGAAGCACCTCTTACGGGCCTGCTTCAGCGGTGTCTTCTGGCTTCCTCCAAAAGAGGACATGCAGGGCCTGGACACTTCCCTCTACCACAAGGTAAGTGCTGGGTGAGGACCTCTGGGGCCCCCTGGCTGCCCTGTGCCAAGACATGACCAGACATGCAAGGCAGGGCAGACTCTCAGCTTTGCTTTCCCACCCTCATTCTTTGCCCCCTTGCTGTGGGCCCGGCCACATCTAGTGCCGCAGGCTGCGCTGCCCACAGCAGCTTGTCTGCCCTGAGGCCTCTCACGGGCACCGCCAGGCGGTGTGGGTGTCCTCCCCTTGCACGGGGAGTTCCGATCCATCTCCTGGGGGTGAGAGGGACCACTGAAAGACTGCCACCACCATTTTGCCTCCCTGCAGACCCTGCAAGCCATGGACAGCATGCTGCAGACGTTGGTCCTCAGCTCTCCGGCCTCCAGCCTCAGCAAGGAGCTGCAGAATATCTTGCAGGTCTGGCACAGGCAAAGCACGGGGTTGGCAGGGGCTGTTCTTCCCCCTGGAGGGCAGAAAGTGTCCACTCTTGAGCAGACAGTCCCCACCCCAGTCCCATGCACAGAGCACACTGCAGGGAGGGTATGGACCTCCCATTGGGGGAGCAAGGGGTCACCCGTTGTGCTCTTCTGGAGCCCAGTGTCACCTGGCTGCTGTCAAAGTCCCTTTCCCCTCCACAGAATCCTCTTGTGTCACAGCAAAGCCTTGCCCATGGCACGTCTGGGACAGCTCTGCCCCTGCCAAGATCTCCTTGAACCAGGGCAGTGGGAGGAACTTGACCCCTTTGATTTAGGCATCGCTGCGGTCCCCCTGCCTCGCAGCCCCTGTGCTTTCCTCCCCAGACCTGAATGGGGCAAAAACCCATGGGGACCTGCCCAGCCTGCAACGGGGAGTCTGGCCCTAAAGCTCTGTTCTCCCGGCTTCCCAGGGACCGTGTCCCCATCCCCCATTGCAGATCCCCGGGGAGGCTCCTGTCTGCAAGCCCTGCCTTCTGGGGCAGGGCATGGAAAGGAGCAGAGGCTGCTCGGGGTGGCATCTGCCTACCTGCCTGGCCACGAGGTTGGCCTGGGAGATTTGTGCCAAGCCTGCGGGGATGCTCAGGGCAGGAATTGAATGACAGGCTTTGCTCAAGCTTGGAGGAAGCCTGGTGTGACTGGACAAGTCCAGCCGAGAGATCAGCAGTGCTGCTTGTGCTGGCACGGGTGTCAGCTCCCAGGGCACACTGACAGCATCTCTCCTCCCAGATGCTGCTGACCTTCACCAAGTCCCACAGCGCGGCGGTGCGTGAGAGGGCCGTGGGGAGGATTGGGATGCTGAGCTATTTGCTGGCCAACTATTCCTCACTGGAGGTAAAGAGCCAAGCCCCCTCCAGCCAGGCCGTCTCCCCTTCCCTGCACACCAGAGCAGCCTGCGGCTTGGCAGTGCCTGCGAGGCAAGCCGGGGCACAGGTTAGGACACTCAGCAAGGCTCTGCCCTGAAGCGGGGCTCTTGGTCCCTCCTTTCGCCATGGTCTTCTCTCCCCAGTCCCCTCTCTGCCAGAAGCCAGCTCTGACCCCAGTCCTGCGCAGGACGGGACTGCCCCCCGAGCATGGAGGGAGCCAAGGCCTGGCAGCGCTCTCTGCACAGGGATGCTGCCCAGCTCTAGCTGCTTTGGGAGCTGGGGCCGGCAGGGCCCTGCAAAGCTCTGACTCACTGGGCATCCAGCCCAGGCAGACTCTTTGGTTGACGGCTTTGGCCCAAGCTGCTGCCCCTCAGCCCTTCTGATGCTCTGCCTCCCTCGCCCAGGCCTGGCACCCCTTTGGAAGAGAGGACAGCCCTGCCTGCTACGGAGACATCCATATCCCCATCCTGGGACAGCTGCTGGGACGTCTCATCCTTCTCAGCTCCTGTAAGGACGAAAAGATCAACTGTGTGGCTTTGGATGCTCTTCACCACCTCTTCAGATTCATCCTGCAGCAAAGAGGTAGGAGAAGCTGTGGGGGACAGTGTCCCTCCACACACACACATCTCTTGATAGGTGTCTCTGTTTTTCTGAGCATTGTGATGGACCATTCTTGTGCTTGGTGGAGGCTTTGCATGAAAGTTGGCCAGCTTCTCTGGCCTCTTTTGCCCTTCACAGCTGCTTTCCGTAGGATCCCAACTCTATCATTTTGCTGCAGACGCTGAATGCTCACCTGAAGTCCAGGATCTGTTCTGTGCTGCTCTCCTTCCTCACTCCTCTTAGGATCTCAAACCTGGTGGTTTTGTGGGCTCTGCAGCTACCATTGATTACCGTGTCCCAAACCCACTTCTTCCCTACCAATGAAGAGCAGATTCAGCTGGGCATCATGCTAGCTAGTCCCTCCAGTGCCTGTAGAAAGAAGCTGTACCTTCTCCTAATCCTTCCCCGTCATTCCTGAGGACTCTTCCCACCTTGTTCCCATCGCCTATCACCATTTGCTTTACACTGCTGTCCACCGCCTCCTCCCCTGACTGGGGGTCATAACCTCCCTCTTCAGCCATTCCTAGTTCTAAGCTCTTTTCGCTGTTTGGGAAGCTTGTTGACAAAGATGCTGTGTCTTACTGACTCTTCTGTGTTTCCGGACTGTTTAGGCAGGACGCTGCCAGAGGATAGTGCACAGGCCCAAAGGGTTTTGGAAGCTGAGAACACCTCCCGGCTTTCTTCAACCAGAACCAGCGACATTACTGTGGTAATGAGCTCCCCCCGCCCTGCCTTGCAGGGACCCTTGTCGGTGGCACCAGCAGGGGACTTGTGTGAGCAAAGGGACCCAGAATCAGTGGGGCTGGTATGCTCTCTGTGTCCCTGCTGAGAGGGTTCCTGCTGTCCCCAAGCATGGACTATGTGAGGGCAGACCTCCAGTGTCCCAGCAGCAAATCACCCCTCCTGGCCACCAGCGAGCCCTGGTTCTCTGTAAGGCCAGCAGACTATGCCCATGACCCCAACCCTCCTCCTTCACCCTGGCGACCCTCTGCTCTCATCCCCTCCCCTCCAGTGACTGCAGCCCCTGCTTCCAGCTTTCCTGTGGGCACTGCTGACAGCGCTGCTGGGCATCTCTCGCTAGAGCTGCTGACATGGCTCAGCTAAGCAGCACCATGAGGGCCTTTGGTGTGGTATGTCTTCTTTCCTTTCCTTCCTCCTGTAGGCATTTGGAAAATACCTCCGGCCTTTTGAGAGGACAGATGTCATCCTCACGGTCATCGAGGCCATGACAGACGCCAGCATTTATGACAAGGAGGGGGCCAGCAGCATGCTGGATGAGGCCATGAAAGACCCTGACTCCTGGCTGATGGACGTAAGTGGCCTGTGGCTGGATTGCCCTGCCTGTGAGCCCTTTCAGGGGTTGTTGTTCTTCCCTCCCTTCCTCCCTGCCTCTCTTCCTCCCCGCAACCCTCCATCCCTCCCTCCCAAGGCCCAGTGTCTTGCGCAGCTGAAGCTATCTTAAGCAAGCAGAGATGGATGGGAAGGGCAGCAGTTTCAGTGGCAGCAGCTGGGGAAATGGCTGTACTCCAGTGGCTGCACATCACCCTCCAGGTGCCAAAGATCATGAGCGGCATCCATGGAAACCTGGAGCGCGTCCGCAAGGCTCCAGCGCGGCACAGCATGGACTCACTCCTTCTCCTGCTGACCAACCAGTGCCCCAGGGAAGTGGTCAGGAGCCTGTTGAAGTACTCTCCACCAGCTGACAGGTACGAGCCCCGACAGCCTTGAGGGCTTGTTCCATGTGGGGAAAGGGGCCCGGAGACTCATGGAAAACTGCAGGACACCCCCGAGCAGCAGGGCCCTCCATCCCATCACGCTTCCCAGCCCCACTGGATCAGCCAGGCCTGCAGCAGCCAAAGCTGGCCAAGCCAGCCCACAGCCCCGCCACCACGCTCCTCCCTGCCCCATGGGGAACACCACCTCAGCCCTCTGCTGACTGCATGGGCATGGACCCTGGGCATCCCAAGCAAGGGGGGGCTGGCAGGGCAAGGGCTGCAGCACCACCTGGGTCCAGTGGGGCTGGCCCGAGCCCGGCGCAGGGGCCAAGGCAGCCCTGCTGATGGAACGCTCTGGCTTGCAGCGCTGCCCTGGCCATGTGGGAGGTGATGTTCTCCCTGCCCCAGCCTTTGGAGAAGGTCTTGAGGGAGCTGCGCAGCGAACTCCAGAACCAGCGGGGGCGCAGGCTGTTCAGCACCGTCGTAGAGGACATCTGCATCCTCCACTTAGCTGTAAGTGACCAGGCCAGGCCTTGTTCCCCTGCAGGGCTGTGCATGCCCTATCCCCTCCCATCTGCTCAATCACTCCTTAGAGACATGAGAGCAAGAGGCTGACGATGGTCAGAGGGCAGGAGCAGCCGACACAGACACCGTGCGGTGTGCGGTGAGGCGCAGGGCATGGCGGGGCCAAGTGGCCCTCCACAGGCAGAGCTGCCCCCAGGATGGGCTTTCTGGCCCCAGTGCCCTTTGCCTTGAGCTGCTAGTGGGAACCAGGAACCACACGGTGCGGGGAGCCCTGCAGGCTCTGCCAGTTTCTCACTGCTGTCTTTGTTTCAGCTGCTGGCCGCCAGCGATATTCCATCAGAGGATTTTGCTGCCATGTACAGTGTCTGGATGTCTCTGAGGCATCCAAGTCTGGAGATACTGTCGCTGGTGCTCCGAGGCCTCGTCACGCTGTCGCAGAGACCTGACATGGTGAGTGGGGCATAGTCAAGTGGAGCCATGTTGGCTGCCTGGGGCTGGGGCAGTGGGTAATGTGGTGGCTTAGCCTTGGCTGGGACTCAGGAGGTGGGGTGACATCTCCAATCACCCTCCTTGCTATGGAGGGGCCTGGTGGGTGCCTGGGGAACCCTCCAGGCACAGATGGTTACCAACCCATCTGCCCTTTGGGCCGGTCAGAAAAGGGGGTGGCTGAGCAGGGGACACAGAGTTGTTGTTATCCTACCCTCCCTTCCTTCTCCCCACTCTCCCTGCATCACCATCAGTGCACCCGTGGCCACTGCCTGCCAGGAGGCTGCTGCAGTGACTCCTGTGCCCGCTGTCAGGAAGCCAGACGGGAGGCTGGTTCTCAGTGACCAGAGCATTTTTGCCAAGGTGGTCGTTCACCGCTTCACAAAAAGGGAATGGCGTGTTTCATACAGGCAAGAAAAATGCAGGTCCTGCTGGAAGACATCATGGAGACCTTGCACTATGCCAATGAAGATATCCAGATGAAGGCCCTGCTTGTCTTCAGAAACATGCTGGGCCATATGACAAGGAAGGAGGCCAGCCCCATCTCTCTGCAGCTGGTGGATGAGCTTCTGCCGCTCTTCAACAATGTAAGGCTGCTATAGGAGCCTGAGCACGCTGCAAGGAAAGCTGCCTGTCAGCCCAGCCCTGCAGTCAGCACTCGGGCAGGGCTGCTCCCCTCCTCGCTCCCCTGGACTCTGCAGCCCAGCACAGCTTTTTCCTGACAGGTTGATGCCTCTGGGCGACCTGAGGCCCTGTGCTGGGGCATAGCAGGCCAAGAGCGGCTCTCAGAGCCCCGAGGCCTCCCCCAGCTGCTCTGCAAGCCAGGACCAGACGTTCTCCCCAGGTGCTGTGGTAGGGGGGGCTGAGGCTGAGCCAGTGGCGTGTGCCCCGGAGGCATTGCTGAGGGCCAGCCTGGTAGTCTCAGCCCGTCCCTGGGGAGCTCTGTGCTGGCATGGCTGGTGTGGCTGGTGGTGAATGCTGGGTGGCTGGGGGAGCACTTGGGGGCACCACCTGACGGAAACCTCTTGCGTGGCCTTTCACAGGCCCGGGGCCATTAAGCCACTGCTGCAGATCTGGCCCACAGCTCCTGTGTTCAGAATCCGACTCCGGAGCATCTCCCCTCACGTCAGCCACGCTAATGCTCTTGCTCACCGTGGGCAGGGAGTGGCTGTTGCTGAAGTCCCCCTGTCCTCCTCTCTACCAGGAGTCCAGCCAGGTGCAGGAGCTCTCCATGAGCCTCTTCAAAGATGTGATGAAGACTGTGGTGTGGAGAAGCAAGAATAAGATGAAGAAGAAAGTGCAGAGGGTCCTGGTCCCACTGTTCCTCCATATGAACGACCAGATCGAGAGCGTGTCCAAGGTGCAGTGACCAGAGACTAGTGTTGCAGGGAAGGGCGTGCTGACACCATGGGCGTGGCCTGGGCATAAGGGGCAAGGGCTGCTGGATGCGAGAGTCTGGGAATGTGTGTCACCCTGGCGTCCCACTGCTCCCCTCTTTCCCTGCACTGGTCCCACCACTGCCTTCCTTCTTCCCCCCTGCTGCCTGCTGCAGAGGTGGGCAGGGAGGTGGGGGCCCCTCCCAGCCCCACTCTCCCTATTCAGCCCTCCTCCAGCACAGCCCCTTGGAAGGGTGCCTGCAGACCCATCACAAGCAGGGCTGGAGAACCTGGCACAGACATTTCCCAGACCTGCCCTGCCCGGTCCAGCAGGGCTCAACAGCAAGCCATGGCCACCGATCACGAGTCCCTACAGGCTTCCCAGCTGTCCCTGCAGGTGTGGGAGGCCAGGGCTTTGAGTCCCAACCCCTGTGTCCCAGGGCTGTGCCCAAGAGACCCCCAGAGGTTTGGGCCAGAGCATGTCCAAGCTCCCTGAGGGCAGGATTGCTGCAGAAACAGAGCCCTGCTCACCCAGGTCCCCTTGCATGGGGCCGGCGAACTTGGTTTGCACAGAGAGGTGCAGTGCCCACAAGGGGTGGAAAGGCAGCTTGTCCCCCAGCCTGGGGCAGGGAGAGTGGTTGGAAGGGAGATGCAGCCGGAAGGGGACTGGCCCTGCGTCCCAGGATCAAAGCTCTGCCCACCTGGAGCCTGGGCATGATGGAGCTGGGGCAGCCCCAGCTGGGGAGCCAAGTGTCCTGCTGGGGGATGCCCATGGGAGGTGCTGCTGGCTGCGTTTTCCCTGGTTCCTCTGGGACTCCAGCCCTCACTGCCTACAGCCATGACCTTGAGGACCTCTGTTCTGCTGGCTGGCAGCATGAGATACCTGAGGTGCTGGCTGCCCCGTGCCCCTGCCCTGGACATTGAACCCAGTTCAGACTCTCTCCCCCACCACCTCTTCCCCTAAGGGGCTGGAAACAGCTCAGAGCCGGGCCAAGAGGAGGTCTCCTTCCCTGGGCTGTGGTGCCATCTCCCAGCCTCTGCTTCTCTGCAGGCCTCTAGGGAAGCCCTTCTAGCTGCTGCGGAGCTCCTGGAGCAGAAACAGCTCAAGTACCTGACCCAGACAGAGCAGGCATGGAGGATTGGAGAGTACTTGGTGAGGATAACCCCCAAGCCCCAGGGCCTGGGCTGGATGAGGGCTGCCCCACGTGCCCGTGGGGAGGGCTGTGCAGCTGTGTCTAGCCTGCTCTGTTCCGGCCTGGAGCCTACATCCTGGAGCTGCATCCTCCTTCCTTGCCTTCTAGCACGGACCCCCCAGGGGCTTTTCTCCAGGCCCCTCTCCCCTCCCTGCCCCAGGTACTGAAGGAGACCCCAGCCCATCTGGGCCCTTGCAGCAATATGGAGGGGTCTCAGTACCTCCGGGCCCCCTGTGCCTGTGGCTCTCTCTGAACCTCAGCCCCACAGGGCTCCTGGCTGGGTGACAGGAACGGCCTGGAGGGGAAGGGGGTGCTGGCAGGAGGGACTGATCTGGCCAACTGGGAAGGGTCTGTACCAGCCCTGTGTGCTTGTGCTCTCTCTAGCTGGTGCAAGACAGGAGCAGGGTGGAAGAATACCTGCATCAGAGCATGCCGTACTTGAAACACGGTCAGGCCACCATGCGAGAAGAAGCCGTCAGGTTCATCGGTGAGCCACAGCCCCTGGGATCCCTCTTCTGGCGGTCTGGCTCCAGTCCCAGCCACTGCACTGGCAGCAAGTCGCAGCCCTGTGGCTGCCAGAGTTGGCTCCCAGCTGTCCTGTGCAGGGCCTGGGTAGCCAAGGGACTCTGTGCCTTCCTCTGCCACTCCTGCCCGTGCAAGTGAGCTTGGTGGCAACCTTGCTCAGTCCCACCGCCCTTGGGTACTGTCCTCCCCCGGGGTCAGCCCTGCTGAGGGGGAGGAGGGTGTGTGCAGCTGAGCTGGCAGGGCTGAGGGCTATGCTGCTGGGAGCATGCTGGGAAGTGGGAGATCTGACGAGAGCTCTGTGCCTAGGGCTTGCCACACGGCACCTCGGAGGCCAAAGTGAGGAGAAGCTGCATAAAATCTGTGATGGTGAGTAGGGGCAGTGCTGGTGGGGCTGGGAACAGACCTGGGACGGGCGCTGCGATGCCTTGCCCCGCTCCAGAAAAACACTTCAGGAACAGGAGAACATCTCGGGGGCATTTGGAGCAGCAGCTTCCGGCTGATCCCTTTGTCCCACCTGCTCCTTCTGGCCAGGGACAGAGATGGGTGGGTCTGGCATGCTCTGGAGGGGATGCCTGGGGGTCTCTGCAGACAGGGGGCTTTCATCTTGTCTCTTTCTTTCTGTTGCAGCCCTCAAGCACTTGGAGAAAGACACTGACCTCTCAGTCTGTTCCCTCGTGGCTCAGACCATCCTCATCCTGCGATCTCCAAGGGAGCAGCCAACATCACGATGGACCCTGCAAGTGCTGTGCTGCTGGCCCTGCAAAGCCAGGGAGAGGCAGAGCTCTCCTGGGGAAAATTGCTGACTTTGATTAAAGATGGATCAACACGCCCAGTCTCATAGCATCCTTCACACAGGGAGCACCCTGAGCATGCTGAGCCGACAGGGTCATTGCTGGCGTCTTCTGCTGCCTGAAGGACAGCTCATCCCTCAGCGCACCCTGGCTGCTGTCTTGTTTGACAAGTTTACCCCTCGGCTAGGCTTTCCCAAAAAGTAGCTGTGTTTGTTCACTCCCTGGGGTAGTCTTTTATTTAGGGGGACAGAAGGCAAAGGGGAAATGGCAGCCCCACGAGGAAGCACAGTTGCCCGGAGAGTTGCCCGATGCCCTTCCTTTCCAGCAGCCCATGGCAGCACAGCACACGCTGATCCAGGGCGTCCTTGGTCAAAGCCCCAGCTGCCCCGCTAGATCACAAAATCCCAGAGGAGAGAAGCTTTAGGCAACCTGCCCCTTCCTGAGACATCCCAGGGCACGAAAAGGCATCCATGCCCTGCCGAGCTGGTAAGACTTTATTCGTCCGGGTGTGCAGAGGTGGCCAGCTCCTCCATGCTCTGGGACGGCATACCCTTGCCCGTGCGCCAGGGGAAGTTCCCCTGTTCCTGAGTCCAGAGTTCTGACCTGGAAAGCCCCATTTTTAGGGGCAAAATCCGCGTTTTTAGGGTCTAAACCTGTCTTATATTACCCATAGCCTCTCTTTAGGGCCCACAGTTTCATTTTTAGGGTCTAAACCCTCACTTTTAGGGCAGAATGTCTCCTTTTAGGGTCCAAAGCTACATTTATAGCATCCAAAGCCTCATTTTTACTTTCCAAAGTCTTAGTTTTGGTTTCCAAAGCCTCATTTTATGCTCAAAGGCCTCATTTTTATGGTCTGAAGTGTTACAGATTTACGCATGCTGGTGACCGTAACAGGGTCTGACCCTAGGATCCCGCTGAAAGTGCAAGGTCCAAGTGAAGGTTTCCAATTACTTTTTCGTTAGTTCACAGGTTACAGCTCGAGCTTGTGCCTCTGGAGAGGGACCCATACCCCAGATTATTATCTACCCCTCAATTATATCCGTACCACCCATCACCGACCCACATGTCCAATCACTTAATTCTGGTCGGTGGTCTCTTGATTTCTTATTGGTTTTCTCTGTTGCTGGGCTGGCCTTCTTCTGAAGTTACTTCATTCTCTTGGAATTGTCTCCTTGGTCCTCATCTTCTTCATTCTGCTTGTATCTGCCGGATTCAGTGAGTTCTTTGTTAGCTGCATTAGTTTTATGAAAAAATTGAGTCTTGGTCAGCTCTTGCGGACTAAGGCCTCAGCTACTTTAGCTGCTAATGCTAAGCCACTAATGTTATTGAGAGAGAGGAATACATTTAATCAAATTTCTTCTCTAACACTGCTTCCACTTCCAGACCAGCTTCAGCTTTCAGGTTGGAGTGATTGAGGGTAGGAAGGCTCTGCAGAGGGATCTGGACAGGCTGGATGGATGGGCTGAGGCCAACCGGATGAAGTGCAATAAGGCCAAGTGCCGGGTTCTACACTTTGGCCACAACAACCCCAGGCAACGCTACAGGCTTGGGGACGAGTGGCTGGAAAGCTCCCCCGCAGAAAAGGACCTGGGGGTGTTGATTGACAGCCGGCTGAATATGAGCCAGCAGTGTGCCCAGGTGGCCAAGAAGGCCAACGGCATCCTGGCTTGTATCAGAAATGGTGTGGCCAGCAGGAGCAGGGAGGTGATCATGCCTCTGTACTCGGCTCTGGTGAGGCCGCACCTCGAATACTGTGTTCAGTTTTGGGCCCCTCACTACAAGAAAGACATTGAAGTGCTGGAGCGTGTCCAGAGAAGGGCGACGAAGCTGGTGAGGGGTCTGGAACACAAGTCTTATGAGGAGCGGCTGAGGGAGCTGGGGTTGTTTAGCCTGGAGAAGAGGAGGCTGAGGGGAGACCTTATCGCTCTCTACAACTACCTGAAAGGAGGTTGCAGAGAGGTGGGTGTTGGTCTCTTCTCCCAAGTGACTAGTGACAGGACTAGAGGAAATGGCCTCAAGTTGCGCCAGGGGAGGTTCAGGCTGGATATTAGGAAAAAGTTCTTTACTGAGAGAGTAGTGAAACATTGGAATAGGCTGCCCAGGGAGGTGGTAGAGTCACCCTCCCTGGAGGTATTCAAGGAGCGTGTGGATGTGGCATTGTGGGATGTAGCTTGATGGGCATGGTGCTGTGTGGTGTTGGGTGGGTTGGTTTTTGGTGTGTTGTGGTTTGTTGGTGGTGGTGGTTTTTTTGGTTTTTTTTGTTTTTTTTTTTTTAAGGTTGGACTTGATGATCTTACAGGTCTTTTCCAACCTTAGTGATTCTGTGATTCTGTGATTCTGTGATTCGAGTCAAATTTTCTTCCACCTTTACTGCTGAGAAAGGTTAGCAATACATAAAGTTGTTCCTCCCACCGAGGAGTTAAGTTATCCTTTCTTTTGTGTACTTTTACCCAAATGTCATTCCCTAGATTGAAGGGGTGCAGAGCCCCTTCTAGAGGCATTGGTTCTATTAGCTGTGCCTGGGCCTGCCTGCATTTTAATAACTGATGAACCTCTCAAATATATCGGGTCATGTTTTCATTCCCAGCTACTAAAATTACATGAGCGTTGTATCAGTCTTTCAAATAGTATTTCATAGGGAGAGAGTTTTAATGTTTGTTGAGGTCTTTGTTAAATATTCATTAACGCTAAAGGTAGTGCCTGCAAGACACGGTTATTTATTGGGCTGCAGCCAAAGTTCCTCCTGCCAACCAGTTCCTCAGCGCTGTCAGGGCTAGTGCAGCAGTCCCAAGTGCCCTTGATGGTGATGCCTTTTTTCTATGGGAATCACGTATCGGTCAGGTAAAATAGGAAGGTTTTCCACACCTGCTGTCCATATTCCCTGGGAGTCTTTTGTGGCTTGTACCTTTTCCAAGAGTCAATTTCTTCAGCCGTAACATTCAAACGTATCTTTTCAGCAGCGAGTAACACCAGGTCGGACCGTTGGACTGCTTGTCAGCCCGGTGATTTGTACAGCAGTTGTGCTCTGGCTTCAGCAGCAATAGCTGTCAGACTACTTATTTCTTCTTTTGTCCTTCCAGTGGTATGGGCTGGCTGACGAATTGCAGCAAGATGGGACATTGGCACCTTGGGAGAAGAGGATGCAGAACAGGGAGTGGGGACTTGTCGTGGTTTAACCCCAGCCAGCAACTAAGCACCACACAGCCGTTTGCTCACTCCGCCCCTGCCCCAGCGGGATGGGGGAGAGAGTCGGTGAAGTGAGAAAGCTCGTGGGCTGAGGTAAGAACACTTTAATAAAAGAAATGAAATAAAATAAAATAATAATAATGACAATAATAATAAAAATTGTAATGAAAAGGAAAATAACAACAACAACAAAAAACCAAGAAAGACAAGTGATGCAAATGAAGACAATTGCTCACCACCCTCCGACTGATGCCCAGCCTGTCCCCAAGCAGCGGTCTCCTGGCTAGCTTTCCCCCTAGTTTATACACCGAGCATGACATCATATGGTACGGAATATCCCTTTGGTCAGTTGGGGTCAGCTGTCCTGGCTGTGTCCCATCCCAACTTCTTGTGTACCCCCAGCCTACTCTCTGGTGGGGTGGGGTGAGAAGCAGAAAAGGCCTTGACTGTGTGTAAGCACTGCTCAGCAATACCGAGAACATCTCTGTATTATCAACACTGTTCTCAGCGCAAACCCAAACCAGAGCCCCATACTAGCTACCATGAAGAAAATTAACTCTATCCCAGCCAAAAGGGACGGAGTACAGGACTGTTCTCAGAACTTCAGGTTTTCCGTAAGGATTTCTGTCGCTCCGGATATGTGGCTAACCTGAGAAGCTTGCTTCCCTTTCTCCCTCCCTCTGTCCCTCTTCGGGTTGCCAGCTAGGCTTCTGCCTGATGTGCAGAATGGAAATGCACGTCAGCAAGGTCCCACATTTCTCTGCCAGTGCCCTCGAGCCTTGGGCTGTCATCAGTGTCCTCACACATAAGTCATTTCAGGTGCTTTTACATGGAAGTCACTTTAGGTGGCCTTCTTTTTAGATAATTTTTGATTTTCAAAGACCCGTTTGTGTTAACAGCTTTGAGAGTTTAACTAAGGAGGAGAGCTCTTAGGAAGGTACATTTTCTTCCTTTCTTAAAGCAGACAAAGCAAAACTCTTCGAGGACAAGATTCTCTGCCCTACCTATGAGGTCCAGTTGCCCTTTATTTCCAGCTTGGACACCTCTTCTGAAGAAACTACCATTATCCATCAAATATTTGGGGGCTTCCTGACATCCAGAGGTACTTGTCCCCAACTATTGCTCTCTTTGGAATTGTCTGTGCCCTTCTGTCTGCCTGTGATAAACAGCTGTTTGTGTGACTGACATAGTAGGTGTGATGAGTGTAAACCGGCACAGTCACTCGACTTCCCCTATTGCTGAGCATTTCAATTTGCCTTCCAGTAACGTGCTTGAGCTGCAAAGCAGCTTCAGATTCCCATGAGGGCTTCCGGGATGTTCCTTTGGGTATAAAAGTAAAAGGGTTTGTAATTGTGCTTCAAGATGTCCCAAGGCCCCTGTAGCTTTCCGCAATCAATGCAGTTGGCTTAAAAAACGCGTACAGCGAATACAAGAGAGCTTGGTGGTGGGTGGGAAGTCGAAAGAACTGTATCCTTCTGGGGAGGCCATGGCAGTGGTCTCCCTGTAGGTGCTGGGTTTAAGCTGGACAAGCACGCATTATCGTCTCTGCACCCTTGACGTACTCTCACGCTTCTTCCCTTTGCCCTCCCTCAATACCAGTCTGGTGTTCCATTATTGAGACCAGTCTTGTCATTCATTATTGATGACCCTGCACACCACCAGTAGCTGAACCATGCAGTACCACAGAGAGGTAGCTCTTGATAGCCCTGGGAGTCCCTGGGAATTGAGGGAAAATTTCAGCATAATACCCTCTTCCTGACTCCATCTGGACACTGCTTGCGGGTTTTCAGTGGGTCCCCTCAGCGTCAGCTACCTGGATTTTTGTGCGAACTCCTAGTGTTTGGGCGAGGGCGTTTCCGTCAGCTCAGTGCTCTTCTTTCTCACTCCTCCAGGCAGCCTCATCTGTCACCGCAGCTTTGTGAAACCTGAGCAGCTGGATGGCGAAAACTGCTTTAAATGTAGCGAGATGATTATTAACAGCTAATTAATACTAGGTCCTGTGTGAAGGTGCTGCATGTCATCAAGCATAAGTCATCTTTTCCTGTAGGTTAGATGCACAATAATGACATGCAGCTTTTTTTTAATGTGGCCTTATGGTACTGAATAGCCTCAAGATAGCGTAAGGATGTGGGAGACATGAAAGCTTGCCTGGCCTTCTGGGGGCAAGATAGGGTGCATTTCAGTACTTGGCTCTGTGCTTGGTTTCAAGGTGTGACAAGATGCTTGCTGCCTCCAGGAGATTTGCAATCCATCACGTGCCCAAGGTTCTCACGGTGTGTCTGAAAAAGTTTGAAGATTTCACCGGTGGGAAGATCAGCAAGGTGTGTACACAATTGGAGTGCAACCTTTTCTCTGGTGCAGGAGATTTCCCAAAGCAGTATGCTTTTTCACAAAGCGTTCATGTTGAGGTTTTTGTGTTCCCTTCTGGGGGAGAGGAGAGTTCCTATGGAGAGACAAGCACACACTGTGCTCCAGCAAACCTGCTTTAGCCGAGAACAGTTTCCTGCCACCCAAACATTACATGTTGTTTCAGGGAAAACCCAAGTTTCCATGAGCCCCAAAGATGTATGTATACACCTCTGGCCCCTGGTCTTAGAAGGCTATTCCATGTAGTATTTCAGGATCATTTCTGAGCCCTCTTGGTCTCTCCATAGGTTGTAGAGAGTCCCGAGTACTAGGATCTTCAGCCATACACATACCAGACCGCTGGAGAACTGCTCCTCTACTCCTTATATGTTGTCATGGTGCATAATAATGGCAGCTGGCATGCAGGACACTATTTCTGCTACGCAAAGCTAAAGAGCAACTCCTTTCCTAGCAAGGGAAAAATGTATCCTGGGGAAGAAAACTTTCATGGCAGTGTTCCTGGCAGCCAAGGTTTTGGGGGAGAAGGTCTCACAGAATCACTAAGGTTGGAAAAGACCTGTAAGAACATCAAGTCCAACCATCAACCAATACCACCATGCCCATTAAACCGTGTTGCACAATGCCTTGTCCACATATTCCTTGAACACCTCCCGTGATGGCCACTCCACCACTTCCCTGGGCAGCTTATGCCAGTCCCTTTACCAGCTGGATTGGCGTACTCTTGGTTCTGTAGTTTTCTGCCTGTGTTTTTGTGGAGAAACCATGCAGTTCATCTCCAGATATTGATGCCTTCTTTGCAGGTCAGCAATGGACTGTGGTACGAGGTGGACGATTCGCCTATGGTTTTTCGTGACATCGACACAGTTCTCAGGCAGCAAGCCTATTTACTCTTTTATTTCAGGTAAGAACAAGTATTTAACCGTATTCACAATACGTTCCCTTTTCCTGGTTTTGCTATTTTTCTTCTCATGCTCCTGAGTGTTTCTTTTTCTGTCACAGCAGACAATTACTACCTGCCTCATTTGGTGCTGTAAAACCTGAAGCGTCATTCCTCGTCTTTCCTTGCTGAGCTTTAGGCTTCTGCTCTGGTGTAAACTGCTACTTGTCTGCTATCTGAATCTGGCTAATGTTTTAAACTGAAAGAGGGTAGTTTTAGATTATATAGTAGGAAGAAATTTTTTATGGTGAGGGTGGTGAGACACTGAAGAGGTTGCCCAGAGAAGTTGTGGATGTCCCCTCCCTGGAAGTGTTCAAGGCTGGGTTGGATGGGGCTTTGAGGAACCTGATCTAGTGGAAGGTATCCCTGCCCATGGCAGGAGAGATGGAACTAGATGATCTTTAAGGTCCGTTCCAACCCAAACCATTTGACGATTCTATGATTCGATGAAATGGAGGCCGTAGGTGGTATAAAGACATGGTGTTCCTCTGAAACAGGCAGACCTGGTGGGAAGACCGCAATTGAATTTCCCATTTGTAGACTTGGTCACGGCTTCTCTCTGTCGTAGAAACTGCTCCAAGAAAATGACTGAACCCCAGAGGAGGCTGCAAGAACAGCCCTAAATGGAGATGACTCTTTTTTTTTCTCCAGGTGCTCTGATTTGAAAATTGGAGAAAGGGCTTCTTCCTCACCGGCACCATCACATGCCTGTTCCTTCCTCAGTCAGTGGGCGGACAGCAGCAAGCAGGCGAGTTCTGTGGGAGCACAGGGTCTGCCTCATCAGACTAAGATAACTCTGGGGAGGTGGGTCAGGGCACCAGATGGACAGTGGATTTCTTTCTGGGATCTTGGCATTGCGCTCTTTTCCCTCCCATGCTGCAGCTTTCTTCACAGTTGCAGCACGGCTCCCTCCCAAAACATCCCAACTAGATCCATCCCACTTGTCTGCTTTTGGCTATTCTGCCTTTGCAGCCCCCCAGGAGAGCCTTTGGGAGGCCCTTCGCTGTCCCTTCACAGGGCTTCTGGGGTTTGCCCACTGTTGTGATCCTTTCAGGAGGAAAGGGCAGGACCTTTTCACAGGTCTCTTTACAGGACATGGCAGTGGGCATGGAGGACTCTTCAGAGGACAGCAGCTCCTCCACAACAGCCAGCAGAAGCCAGCTAGCCTGGGCAGGTGCATGGGAGGCATCTGCAGGCTGGCTGTGAGCCATCTGGCCAGGCAGGCCCAGCATCGTCTCCTACGTGTCCAGAAGGCAACCCGAGTGCCCAGTCTGCTGTCAACCATTTGACCGTGTGCTGCACACCGTGCGAGAAGACAACAAAAAAGAGGTGCACAGATTCAGCCCTTCTTCCCGCTGCCAGAGGAATGGTGCAGGGAAAAGGCCTGAAGCAGATCCCCACAGTGGGGTAATGATTTCCGCAGCTGGTTCGTAGACACCAAGGACTACAACCACTCAGCCGAGAGGAGGAGGACAACCAATCCTCAAGTCGTGACCGTGCTCCCAGGGATGATGCAGCTCCAGAGCCCCCCAACACCAACTCCAAGCGCTCTCCCGCACCCAGGGCTGCTCGAGAGCAAACTCAGCTGAGGCACAGAGAGCAGAGCAGATCCCTGCTACAGGGCTATGACGGCCGCAGCTGGTTTGTGGTCTCCATGGACTATGATGCCTCAGCAGGGAGGAGGAGGAGGGTTTCAGTGCCCCAGAGATGCACGTTGGACAGACACTTGGTGCGCTGTGGTGGTGATGGGGGCAGACCCTGGATGAGGGAGGAGCACAGGGAAATGAGGAGGTCCCAGCATGCACACGGGTAGGATGACAGTGAAAAGGAGCTCTGTCAAGATGTTTTTTGCTGTTTCACATCTGAACTCAGACATCTGTGTGCATCAAAGTCAGCTTCCCCCCGCCCCCCCAGGCTGCACAGCTATTTGCCAGTGAAAGTGAGGTGGGCTAGCTGGTCTTTGGGATCAGTCAGCTCCTTGCTTTTTTAATAGTGTGCCTACACGATTCCTTTTTTCCACCTTTTCTTTCTCCCTGCTTCCCCCCAGATCCATTCTCTAGTAAAGATAATTTTGATTTGTCTTTCTGGACAGATCGTAGAGTAGGTAGATACAGGATATAAGTATAGGCTGGTCTATACCTTCAGAGCTGTAGGCTATGGGTAGAGTTACTGTTTTTTAATTACCATGTCTTTTCCATACTCTATAATAGAGAAGCATGTGGACAGCAGTGTAGTCCTCCTACTGAGAAGCTGGGCTCGGTCTAGAATGGCAAGGAGCTCACCCTGACTGATAGGGTAGGAAGTGCGACGGAAAAGGAGCACGGCAAAGAGAGCCGTTAAAGTGGCAACTGAAAGCCGGTCACTCCTGTATACAATGGGGGAAAGTGTGGGCTGGAGAGCCAGAGGGCTCTGCTGCTAACACTGGCAACAGGTCAGCAGAAGGTCCTCTTCAGAGAAGGTGTCATGCATTGGAGTCTTTCAAAAAGGCCTTTGTAACTGCTGTGAATTGGGGCCCTGTGACAATGAAGGTAAGGTCGTCAACCTGCAGCTCTGCAGCAGTTAAAACTACTACTGAAACACTTTTGATGGCAGATGCTGCTCTGTGGGTTTTGTTTTGGGTACTCATTTCATTGAGCTATAATAATTTCTTTGCAATTAGGTGATGGGGAACTTCTTGTACTGGTCTTCTCTTTCTGGAGTGCCTCCTGACATCCTTTGTTATCCAGAGCCTTCCCCTCTGTTGCCAAGATGAGCAATGGTCGTGATTTGGACTGAATCCTGTAACGACTTCTTCAAGTCTGATTTTCAAGGTCCAAAGCCTCATATTTATAGTCCAAAGCCTTATTTACAGGGTCCAAAGGCTCGCTTTCAGGCCCAAACCCTCATTTTTAGCTTCCAAAGGCTCCTTTTCAGGGACTAAAACCTCACTTTTAGACTTCAGTCTGCAATTGTGAGAGTCCACAGCCTTGTTTCGAGCCTCTGAAGACCCATTTTTAGGGTGCAAAGCCTTAGCTTTTGACACAGAAGCATCATTTGAGGGCACAAAATCTGATTTCAGGGTTCAAAGCCTCGTTTTCATTTCCAAAGGCCCCTTTTTAGGGACCAAGGCCCCATTTTGAAGGCCCAAACCCTCCTTTTCAGGGTTCAAACTTCTCTTTTAAACCTCAAAGCCTCAATTGTAGTGCCAAAGCCCTGTATTCGGGACCGAAGCTTCATTTCTTAGGGCCATAGAGGAACCAACAGGTTCCCCTCATTTTCAGGGTCCAAATCGTCATTTGTAGCATCTAGCCCATCCTTTTTAGTGTCCAAAGCATGCTTTTTAGGGCCAAAATCCTCATTTTGAGGGTCTAAACCTGTCTTTTATTACCCATAGCCTTTTTTTAGGGGCTACGGCTTCATTTATAGGCTCTAAACCCTCATTTTTAGAGCAGAAAGCCTCTGCAGAGCTCCTGGAGGAGAAACAGCTCAAGTACCTGATGCAGACGGAGCAGGCATGGAGGATCGGAGAGTGCTTGGCGGGGACAATCCCCAGCCCCCAGGGCCTGGGCTAGACAAGGGCTGCCCGGGCGATGGGTCACAGTGGGGCCCTTTGTGACCTCCCTTTGTGACAGCCCATGGTGCTCCATATAGCCAGCACAACCCCCATCCAGCAGTGTCCAGCAGGACGTTGACAGGACAGGCCAGGAGCATGGAGCTGGCGATGAGCCCCTGAGTGCAGCCCACAGTTTTCCCTGTTACCCCTGGCAGCCCCCCGGCGCCAAGGCTTTTCCTTGAGGCTTCCCCCTCCCCACCCACAACCCTTTACTCCATCGCACAAGATGGCAGAGAGACCTTCCAGCCGTCCCAGGGTGGCCTGGGAGGAGGTGGGGGCTCCCAAGGAGAGCAGCTCTCCACCAGAGCCCTACAAGCTGTGCATGGTCCAGCCGCTGCAGATCGGTGAGTGAGTGGCCTCCGGGCTGGGAGTAGGGCCAGGGCCAGTGAACGCACCCTGCTTGATGCCAGAACCCCCTTTCCCCAGCATGCTGGCAGCGGGGGTCCGGTGGGCATGGGGCACGGAGAAATGCTAGGTCAGCTCGGGGCTGGAGCCAGCCCAAGCACAGCCTTCCCCAGGGTGGGAGAGAGAGCTCCTGCTCCGGGGGATGGGCAGCGGGAGGCAGCTGGGCTGGCAGAAACCAGTGATGCTGCGGGACGGGGACCCTTCCAGCCCATCTGGAAGCGAGTTCCTCAGCCCAGTGAACTCGGGGCTTTCCCCGCCGCATCGTGCTGCAGCATCACAGCCCTTTTACCGGGCACCCTCAAGCCCAGACACCCCCAGGGAGACTGTGCCAGGGGAGCGGACACAGGGCTGGCTGGAGAGCAGAGCTCCTCCTTCCGCTCTCTCCTGCCTTGGGGCCCTCTCTACAGCCCTCCCTGCTCTCCTCCTTGACTAGTTGGCAGCTGGTTAGCCGTCTATGAAGAGGAGAAGGAAACCGTGCGCTGCATCCAGGCTTTTCTCAAGAGCGCAGAAAGGGTAACTGTTGTTATTTCCTTGGCAGCTACGCCTGCATCTCCTGACAGCCCCCCCAACTTTGCTGCCTGCTGCCAGGCTGCTGGCTGGCTGCTGGCTGGGCAGAGCGGCTCCCCCGCCCAGGTCTCCCACGAGGCACTGCTCTGGTCGTGCTGGCCACGTGTCTCCCCCTCTCACGCTCCCCCTTTGTCTCCCTGTCCTCCGGCTGCCAGGCCCAGGCCCAGAAGATGCGTTTTCTCGAGAGCATCCGCATGCTGTGCAGAGCTGCCAGGCACAAGGGCTTGTGGCAGGGCCTGGATGTCTTCTGCCACAGAAACAAGCTGGCAGAGAATATCAAGGTGAGGGGACACCTTCTGGCGGGTCTGGGGAAGGGGGCAAGGTCCCCAGGCATGAGCATGCTGTGACAACAGTGCTGAAGTGGGGAAGGGGTGGTGGCAAGCGTGCATGGATACCAGGCTTCCTTCGAGGGGACTCAGGTGCCACTGAGAAACCCTGCCAGTGGAGACCCTAGCCCCAGGAGTGGAAGGGGGCATTCTGGGGCCAGCACCAGGGTGGGGACAGAGGGGCTCCGCTAGCCCTGCCGAGCAGTACCAGGTTTGCTGGCTATGGGTGCTGGCGGCTGACTCCTGGTTGTGCTCTACAGGCGCTGCTGCAAGAGGAGCCCAGGGACCACCTGCGCACGGCAGTGCCGCAGCAAGCCATGCTTGCCATCGCTGCCTTGAGGTACCTGCCCAGTCCCTGCTTTGCCTGGCACCTCTCCACAGCCAGCAGCCCTGCGCCAGCCCAGGGGGTGTCCCCCATCTGGGCAGAGTCAGAGGGTGCCGCCTGCAGAGCCTCTGCTCTCCCCTGCTCGGGGCTTGTCTGCAGGGTGGGAGTTATGAGGACTGTCCTCTGGCCCAGGCCAGAGTCAGGGAGGGAGGAGGTGCTTCCGGGCAGGGCTGTCCCCACAGCCTCCATCCTTCCCAGGGACCCCTTCCCCAGAGGTGCCTGGAGGCACCGCTCCCAGCACCTTTGTCTGAGAGGCCCCTCTCTCTCTTTGCAGCGCAGTGGAGACGGTGCTGGAGGGCAAAAAGAAGCACCTCTTACGGGCCTGCTTCAGCGGTGTCTTCTGGCTTCCTCCAAAAGAGGACATGCAGGGCCTGGACACTTCCCTCTACCACAAGGTAAGTGCTGGGTGAGGACCTCTGGGGCCCCCTGGCTGCCCTGTGCCAAGACATGACCAGACATGCAAGGCAGGGCAGACTCTCAGCTTTGCTTTCCCACCCTCATTCTTTGCCCCCTTGCTGTGGGCCCGGCCACATCTAGTGCCGCAGGCTGCGCTGCCCACAGCAGCTTGTCTGCCCTGAGGCCTCTCACGGGCACCGCCAGGCGGTGTGGGTGTCCTCCCCTTGCACGGGGAGTTCCGATCCATCTCCTGGGGGTGAGAGGGACCACTGAAAGACTGCCACCACCATTTTGCCTCCCTGCAGACCCTGCAAGCCATGGACAGCATGCTGCAGACGTTGGTCCTCAGCTCTCCGGCCTCCAGCCTCAGCAAGGAGCTGCAGAATATCTTGCAGGTCTGGCACAGGCAAAGCACGGGGTTGGCAGGGGCTGTTCTTCCCCCTGGAGGGCAGAAAGTGTCCACTCTTGAGCAGACAGTCCCCACCCCAGTCCCATGCACAGAGCACACTGCAGGGAGGGTATGGACCTCCCATTGGGGGAGCAAGGGGTCACCCGTTGTGCTCTTCTGGAGCCCAGTGTCACCTGGCTGCTGTCAAAGTCCCTTTCCCCTCCACAGAATCCTCTTGTGTCACAGCAAAGCCTTGCCCATGGCACGTCTGGGACAGCTCTGCCCCTGCCAAGATCTCCTTGAACCAGGGCAGTGGGAGGAACTTGACCCCTTTGATTTAGGCATCGCTGCGGTCCCCCTGCCTCGCAGCCCCTGTGCTTTCCTCCCCAGACCTGAATGGGGCAAAAACCCATGGGGACCTGCCCAGCCTGCAACGGGGAGTCTGGCCCTAAAGCTCTGTTCTCCCGGCTTCCCAGGGACCGTGTCCCCATCCCCCATTGCAGATCCCCGGGGAGGCTCCTGTCTGCAAGCCCTGCCTTCTGGGGCAGGGCATGGAAAGGAGCAGAGGCTGCTCGGGGTGGCATCTGCCTACCTGCCTGGCCACGAGGTTGGCCTGGGAGATTTGTGCCAAGCCTGCGGGGATGCTCAGGGCAGGAATTGAATGACAGGCTTTGCTCAAGCTTGGAGGAAGCCTGGTGTGACTGGACAAGTCCAGCCGAGAGATCAGCAGTGCTGCTTGTGCTGGCACGGGTGTCAGCTCCCAGGGCACACTGACAGCATCTCTCCTCCCAGATGCTGCTGACCTTCACCAAGTCCCACAGCGCGGCGGTGCGTGAGAGGGCCGTGGGGAGGATTGGGATGCTGAGCTATTTGCTGGCCAACTATTCCTCACTGGAGGTAAAGAGCCAAGCCCCCTCCAGCCAGGCCGTCTCCCCTTCCCTGCACACCAGAGCAGCCTGCGGCTTGGCAGTGCCTGCGAGGCAAGCCGGGGCACAGGTTAGGACACTCAGCAAGGCTCTGCCCTGAAGCGGGGCTCTTGGTCCCTCCTTTCGCCATGGTCTTCTCTCCCCAGTCCCCTCTCTGCCAGAAGCCAGCTCTGACCCCAGTCCTGCGCAGGACGGGACTGCCCCCCGAGCATGGAGGGAGCCAAGGCCTGGCAGCGCTCTCTGCGCAGGGATGCTGCCCAGCTCTAGCTGCTTTGGGAGCTGGGGCCGGCAGGGCCCTGCAAAGCTCTGACTCACTGGGCATCCAGCCCAGGCAGACTCTTTGGTTGACGGCTTTGGCCCAAGCTGCTGCCCCTCAGCCCTTCTGATGCTCTGCCTCCCTCGCCCAGGCCTGGCACCCCTTTGGAAGAGAGGACAGCCCTGCCTGCTACGGAGACATCCATATCCCCATCCTGGGACAGCTGCTGGGACGTCTCATCCTTCTCAGCTCCTGTAAGGACGAAAAGATCAACTGTGTGGCTTTGGATGCTCTTCACCACCTCTTCAGATTCATCCTGCAGCAAAGAGGTAGGAGAAGCTGTGGGGGACAGTGTCCCTCCACACACACACATCTCTTGATAGGTGTCTCTGTTTTTCTGAGCATTGTGATGGACCATTCTTGTGCTTGGTGGAGGCTTTGCATGAAAGTTGGCCAGCTTCTCTGGCCTCTTTTGCCCTTCACAGCTGCTTTCCGTAGGATCCCAACTCTATCATTTTGCTGCAGACGCTGAATGCTCACCTGAAGTCCAGGATCTGTTCTGTGCTGCTCTCCTTCCTCACTCCTCTTAGGATCTCAAACCTGGTGGTTTTGTGGGCTCTGCAGCTACCATTGATTACCGTGTCCCAAACCCACTTCTTCCCTACCAATGAAGAGCAGATTCAGCTGGGCATCATGCTAGCTAGTCCCTCCAGTGCCTGTAGAAAGAAGCTGTACCTTCTCCTAATCCTTCCCCATCATTCCTGAGGACTCTTCCCACCTTGTTCCCATCGCCTATCACCATTTGCTTTACACTGCTGTCCACCGCCTCCTCCCCTGACTGGGGGTCATAACCTCCCTCTTCAGCCATTCCTAGTTCTAAGCTCTTTTCGCTGTTTGGGAAGCTTGTTGACAAAGATGCTGTGTCTTACTGACTCTTCTGTGTTTCCGGACTGTTTAGGCAGGACGCTGCCAGAGGATAGTGCACAGGCCCAAAGGGTTTTGGAAGCTGAGAACACCTCCCGGCTTTCTTCAACCAGAACCAGCGACATTACTGTGGTAATGAGCTCCCCCCGCCCTGCCTTGCAGGGACCCTTGTCGGTGGCACCAGCAGGGGACTTGTGTGAGCAAAGGGACCCAGAATCAGTGGGGCTGGTATGCTCTCTGTGTCCCTGCTGAGAGGGTTCCTGCTGTCCCCAAGCATGGACTACGTGAGGGCAGACCTCCAGTGTCCCAGCAGCAAATCACCCCTCCTGGCCACCAGCGAGCCCTGGTTCTCTGTAAGGCCAGCAGACTATGCCCATGACCCCAACCCTCCTCCTTCACCCTGGCGACCCTCTGCTCTCATCCCCTCCCCTCCAGTGACTGCAGCCCCTGCTTCCAGCTTTCCTGTGGGCACTGCTGACAGCGCTGCTGGGCATCTCTCGCTAGAGCTGCTGACACGGCTCAGCTAAGCAGCACCATGAGGGCCTTTGGTGTGGTATGTCTTCTTTCCTTTCCTTCCTCCTGTAGGCATTTGGAAAATACCTCCGGCCTTTTGAGAGGACAGATGTCATCCTCACGGTCATCGAGGCCATGACAGACGCCAGCATTTATGACAAGGAGGGGGCCAGCAGCATGCTGGATGAGGCCATGAAAGACCCTGACTCCTGGCTGATGGACGTAAGTGGCCTGTGGCTGGATTGCCCTGCCTGTGAGCCCTTTCAGGGGTTGTTGTTCTTCCCTCCCTTCCTCCCTGCCTCTCTTCCTCCCCGCAACCCTCCATCCCTCCCTCCCAAGGCCCAGTGTCTTGCGCAGCTGAAGCTATCTTAAGCAAGCAGAGATGGATGGGAAGGGCAGCAGTTTCAGTGGCAGCAGCTGGGGAAATGGCTGTACTCCAGTGGCTGCACATCACCCTCCAGGTGCCAAAGATCATGAGCGGCATCCATGGAAACCTGGAGCGCGTCCGCAAGGCTCCAGCGCGGCACAGCATGGACTCACTCCTTCTCCTGCTGACCAACCAGTGCCCCAGGGAAGTGGTCAGGAGCCTGTTGAAGTACTCTCCACCAGCTGACAGGTACGAGCCCCGACAGCCTTGAGGGCTTGTTCCATGTGGGGAAAGGGGCCCGGAGACTCATGGAAAACTGCAGGACACCCCCGAGCAGCAGGGCCCTCCATCCCATCACGCTTCCCAGCCCCACTGGATCAGCCAGGCCTGCAGCAGCCAAAGCTGGCCAAGCCAGCCCACAGCCCCGCCACCACGCTCCTCCCTGCCCCATGGGGAACACCACCTCAGCCCTCTGCTGACTGCATGGGCATGGACCCTGGGCATCCCAAGCAAGGGGGGGCTGGCAGGGCAAGGGCTGCAGCACCACCTGGGTCCAGTGGGGCTGGCCCGAGCCCGGCGCAGGGGCCAAGGCAGCCCTGCTGATGGAACGCTCTGGCTTGCAGCGCTGCCCTGGCCATGTGGGAGGTGATGTTCTCCCTGCCCCAGCCTTTGGAGAAGGTCTTGAGGGAGCTGCGCAGCGAACTCCAGAACCAGCGGGGGCGCAGGCTATTCAGCACCGTCGTAGAGGACATCTGCATCCTCCACTTAGCTGTAAGTGACCAGGCCAGGCCTTGTTCCCCTGCAGGGCTGTGCATGCCCTATCCCCTCCCATCTGCTCAATCACTCCTTAGAGACATGAGAGCAAGAGGCTGACGATGGTCAGAGGGCAGGAGCAGCCGACACAGACACCGTGCGGTGTGCGGTGAGGCGCAGGGCATGGCGGGGCCAAGTGGCCCTCCACAGGCAGAGCTGCCCCCAGGATGGGCTTTCTGGCCCCAGTGCCCTTTGCCTTGAGCTGCTAGTGGGAACCAGGAACCACACGGTGCGGGGAGCCCTGCAGGCTCTGCCAGTTTCTCACTGCTGTCTTTGTTTCAGCTGCTGGCCGCCAGCGATATTCCATCAGAGGATTTTGCTGCCATGTACAGTGTCTGGATGTCTCTGAGGCATCCAAGTCTGGAGATACTGTCGCTGGTGCTCCGAGGCCTCGTCACGCTGTCGCAGAGACCTGACATGGTGAGTGGGGCATAGTCAAGTGGAGCCATGTTGGCTGCCTGGGGCTGGGGCAGTGGGTAATGTGGTGGCTTAGCCTTGGCTGGGACTCAGGAGGTGGGGTGACATCTCCAATCACCCTCCTTGCTATGGAGGGGCCTGGTGGGTGCCTGGGGAACCCTCCAGGCACAGATGGTTACCAACCCATCTGCCCTTTGGGCCGGTCAGAAAAGGGGGTGGCTGAGCAGGGGACACAGAGTTGTTGTTATCCTACCCTCCCTTCCTTCTCCCCACTCTCCCTGCATCACCATCAGTGCACCCGTGGCCACTGCCTGCCAGGAGGCTGCTGCAGTGACTCCTGTGCCCGCTGTCAGGAAGCCAGACGGGAGGCTGGTTCTCAGTGACCAGAGCATTTTTGCCAAGGTGGTCGTTCACCGCTTCACAAAAAGGGAATGGCGTGTTTCATACAGGCAAGAAAAATGCAGGTCCTGCTGGAAGACATCATGGAGACCTTGCACTATGCCAATGAAGATATCCAGATGAAGGCCCTGCTTGTCTTCAGAAACATGCTGGGCCATATGACAAGGAAGGAGGCCAGCCCCATCTCTCTGCAGCTGGTGGATGAGCTTCTGCCGCTCTTCAACAATGTAAGGCTGCTATAGGAGCCTGAGCACGCTGCAAGGAAAGCTGCCTGTCAGCCCAGCCCTGCAGTCAGCACTCGGGCAGGGCTGCTCCCCTCCTCGCTCCCCTGGACTCTGCAGCCCAGCACAGCTTTTTCCTGACAGGTTGATGCCTCTGGGCGACCTGAGGCCCTGTGCTGGGGCATAGCAGGCCAAGAGCGGCTCTCAGAGCCCCGAGGCCTCCCCCAGCTGCTCTGCAAGCCAGGACCAGACGTTCTCCCCAGGTGCTGTGGTAGGGGGGGCTGAGGCTGAGCCAGTGGCGTGTGCCCCGGAGGCATTGCTGAGGGCCAGCCTGGTAGTCTCAGCCCGTCCCTGGGGAGCTCTGTGCTGGCATGGCTGGTGTGGCTGGTGGTGAATGCTGGGTGGCTGGGGGAGCACTTGGGGGCACCACCTGACGGAAACCTCTTGCGTGGCCTTTCACAGGCCCGGGGCCATTAAGCCACTGCTGCAGATCTGGCCCACAGCTCCTGTGTTCAGAATCCGACTCCGGAGCATCTCCCCTCACGTCAGCCACGCTAATGCTCTTGCTCACCATGGGCAGGGAGTGGCTGTTGCTGAAGTCCCCCTGTCCTCCTCTCTACCAGGAGTCCAGCCAGGTGCAGGAGCTCTCCATGAGCCTCTTCAAAGATGTGATGAAGACTGTGGTGTGGAGAAGCAAGAATAAGATGAAGAAGAAAGTGCAGAGGGTCCTGGTCCCACTGTTCCTCCATATGAACGACCAGATCGAGAGCGTGTCCAAGGTGCAGTGACCAGAGACTAGTGTTGCAGGGAAGGGCGTGCTGACACCATGGGGGTGGCCTGGGCATAAGGGGCAAGGGCTGCTGGATGCGAGAGTCTGGGAATGTGTGTCACCCTGGCGTCCCACTGCTCCCCTCTTTCCCTGCACTGGTCCCACCACTGCCTTCCTTCTTCCCCCCTGCTGCCTGCTGCAGAGGTGGGCAGGGAGGTGGGGGCCCCTCCCAGCCCCACTCTCCCTATTCAGCCCTCCTCCAGCACAGCCCCTTGGAAGGGTGCCTGCAGACCCATCACAAGCAGGGCTGGAGAACCTGGCACAGACATTTCCCAGACCTGCCCTGCCCGGTCCAGCAGGGCTCAACAGCAAGCCATGGCCACCGATCACGAGTCCCTACAGGCTTCCCAGCTGTCCCTGCAGGTGTGGGAGGCCAGGGCTTTGAGTCCCAACCCCTGTGTCCCAGGGCTGTGCCCAAGAGACCCCCAGAGGTTTGGGCCAGAGCATGTCCAAGCTCCCTGAGGGCAGGATTGCTGCAGAAACAGAGCCCTGCTCACCCAGGTCCCCTTGCATGGGGCCGGCGAACTTGGTTTGCACAGAGAGGTGCAGTGCCCACAAGGGGTGGAAAGGCAGCTTGTCCCCCAGCCTGGGGCAGGGAGAGTGGTTGGAAGGGAGATGCAGCCGGAAGGGGACTGGCCCTGCGTCCCAGGATCAAAGCTCTGCCCACCTGGAGCCTGGGCATGATGGAGCTGGGGCAGCCCCAGCTGGGGAGCCAAGTGTCCTGCTGGGGGATGCCCATGGGAGGTGCTGCTGGCTGCGTTTTCCCTGGTTCCTCTGGGACTCCAGCCCTCACTGCCTACAGCCATGACCTTGAGGACCTCTGTTCTGCTGGCTGGCAGCATGAGATACCTGAGGTGCTGGCTGCCCCGTGCCCCTGCCCTGGACATTGAACCCAGTTCAGACTCTCTCCCCCACCACCTCTTCCCCTAAGGGGCTGGAAACAGCTCAGAGCCGGGCCAAGAGGAGGTCTCCTTCCCTGGGCTGTGGTGCCATCTCCCAGCCTCTGCTTCTCTGCAGGCCTCTAGGGAAGCCCTTCTAGCTGCTGCGGAGCTCCTGGAGCAGAAACAGCTCAAGTACCTGACCCAGACAGAGCAGGCATGGAGGATTGGAGAGTACTTGGTGAGGATAACCCCCAAGCCCCAGGGCCTGGGCTGGATGAGGGCTGCCCCACGTGCCCGTGGGGAGGGCTGTGCAGCTGTGTCTAGCCTGCTCTGTTCCGGCCTGGAGCCTACATCCTGGAGCTGCATCCTCCTTCCTTGCCTTCTAGCACGGACCCCCCAGGGGCTTTTCTCCAGGCCCCTCTCCCCTCCCTGCCCCAGGTACTGAAGGAGACCCCAGCCCATCTGGGCCCTTGCAGCAATATGGAGGGGTCTCAGTACCTCCGGGCCCCCTGTGCCTGTGGCTCTCTCTGAACCTCAGCCCCACAGGGCTCCTGGCTGGGTGACAGGAACGGCCTGGAGGGGAAGGGGGTGCTGGCAGGAGGGACTGATCTGGCCAACTGGGAAGGGTCTGTACCAGCCCTGTGTGCTTGTGCTCTCTCTAGCTGGTGCAAGACAGGAGCAGGGTGGAAGAATACCTGCATCAGAGCATGCCGTACTTGAAACACGGTCAGGCCACCATGCGAGAAGAAGCCGTCAGGTTCATCGGTGAGCCACAGCCCCTGGGATCCCTCTTCTGGCGGTCTGGCTCCAGTCCCAGCCACTGCACTGGCAGCAAGTCGCAGCCCTGTGGCTGCCAGAGTTGGCTCCCAGCTGTCCTGTGCAGGGCCTGGGTAGCCAAGGGACTCTGTGCCTTCCTCTGCCACTCCTGCCCGTGCAAGTGAGCTTGGTGGCAACCTTGCTCAGTCCCACCGCCCTTGGGTACTGTCCTCCCCCGGGGTCAGCCCTGCTGAGGGGGAGGAGGGTGTGTGCAGCTGAGCTGGCAGGGCTGAGGGCTATGCTGCTGGGAGCATGCTGGGAAGTGGGAGATCTGACGAGAGCTCTGTGCCTAGGGCTTGCCACACGGCACCTCGGAGGCCAAAGTGAGGAGAAGCTGCATAAAATCTGTGATGGTGAGTAGGGGCAGTGCTGGTGGGGCTGGGAACAGACCTGGGACGGGCGCTGCGATGCCTTGCCCCGCTCCAGAAAAACACTTCAGGAACAGGAGAACATCTCGGGGGCATTTGGAGCAGCAGCTTCCGGCTGATCCCTTTGTCCCACCTGCTCCTTCTGGCCAGGGACAGAGATGGGTGGGTCTGGCATGCTCTGGAGGGGATGCCTGGGGGTCTCTGCAGACAGGGGGCTTTCATCTTGTCTCTTTCTTTCTGTTGCAGCCCTCAAGCACTTGGAGAAAGACACTGACCTCTCAGTCTGTTCCCTCGTGGCTCAGACCATCCTCATCCTGCGATCTCCAAGGGAGCAGCCAACATCACGATGGACCCTGCAAGTGCTGTGCTGCTGGCCCTGCAAAGCCAGGGAGAGGCAGAGCTCTCCTGGGGAAAATTGCTGACTTTGATTAAAGATGGATCAACACGCCCAGTCTCATAGCATCCTTCACACAGGGAGCACCCTGAGCATGCTGAGCCGACAGGGTCATTGCTGGCGTCTTCTGCTGCCTGAAGGACAGCTCATCCCTCAGCGCACCCTGGCTGCTGTCTTGTTTGACAAGTTTACCCCTCGGCTAGGCTTTCCCAAAAAGTAGCTGTGTTTGTTCACTCCCTGGGGTAGTCTTTTATTTAGGGGGACAGAAGGCAAAGGGGAAATGGCAGCCCCACGAGGAAGCACAGTTGCCCGGAGAGTTGCCCGATGCCCTTCCTTTCCAGCAGCCCATGGCAGCACAGCACACGCTGATCCAGGGCGTCCTTGGTCAAAGCCCCAGCTGCCCCGCTAGATCACAAAATCCCAGAGGAGAGAAGCTTTAGGCAACCTGCCCCTTCCTGAGACATCCCAGGGCACGAAAAGGCATCCATGCCCTGCCGAGCTGGTAAGACTTTATTCGTCCGGGTGTGCAGAGGTGGCCAGCTCCTCCATGCTCTGGGACGGCATACCCTTGCCCGTGCGCCAGGGGAAGTTCCCCTGTTCCTGAGTCCAGAGTTCTGACCTGGAAAGCCCCATTTTTAGGGGCAAAATCCGCGTTTTTAGGGTCTAAACCTGTCTTATATTACCCATAGCCTCTCTTTAGGGCCCACAGTTTCATTTTTAGGGTCTAAACCCTCACTTTTAGGGCAGAATGTCTCCTTTTAGGGTCCAAAGCTACATTTATAGCATCCAAAGCCTCATTTTTACTTTCCAAAGTCTTAGTTTTGGTTTCCAAAGCCTCATTTTATGCTCAAAGGCCTCATTTTTATGGTCTGAAGTGTTACAGATTTACGCATGCTGGTGACCGTAACAGGGTCTGACCCTAGGATCCCGCTGAAAGTTCAAGGTCCAAGTGAAGGTTTCCAATTACTTTTTCGTTAGTTCACAGGTTACAGCTCGAGCTTGTGCCTCTGGAGAGGGACCCATACCCCAGATTATTATCTACCCCTCAATTATATCTGTACCACCCATCACCGACCCACATGTCCAATCACTTAATTCTGGTCGGTGGTCTCTTGATTTCTTATTGGTTTTCACTGTTGCTGGGCTGGCCTTCTTCTGAAGTTATTTCATTCTCTTGGAATTGTCTCCTTGGTCCTCATCTTCTTCATTCTGCTTGTATCTGCCGGATTCAGTGAGTTCTTTGTTAGCTGCATTAGTTTTATGAAAAAATTGAGTCTTGGTCAGCTCTTGCGGACTAAGGCCTCAGCTACTTTAGCTGCTAATGCTAAGCCACTAATGTTAAACGAGACTATTGAGAGAGAGGAATACATTTAATCAAATTTCTTCTCTAACACTGCTTCCACTTCCAGACCAGCTTCAGCTTTCAGGTTGGAGTGATTGAGGGTAGGAAGGCTCTGCAGAGGGATCTGGACAGGCTGGATGGATGGGCTGAGGCCAACCGGATGAAGTGCAATAAGGCCAAGTGCCGGGTTCTACACTTTGGCCACAACAACCCCAGGCAACGCTACAGGCTTGGGGACGAGTGGCTGGAAAGCTCCCCCGCAGAAAAGGACCTGGGGGTGTTGATTGACAGCCGGCTGAATATGAGCCAGCAGTGTGCCCAGGTGGCCAAGAAGGCCAACGGCATCCTGGCTTGTATCAGAAATGGTGTGGCCAGCAGGAGCAGGGAGGTGATCATGCCTCTGTACTCGGCTCTGGTGAGGCCGCACCTCGAATACTGTGTTCAGTTTTGGGCCCCTCACTACAAGAAAGACATTGAAGTGCTGGAGCGTGTCCAGAGAAGGGCGACGAAGCTGGTGAGGGGTCTGGAACACAAGTCTTATGAGGAGCGGCTGAGGGAGCTGGGGTTGTTTAGCCTGGAGAAGAGGAGGCTGAGGGGAGACCTTATCGCTCTCTACAACTACCTGAAAGGAGGTTGCAGAGAGGTGGGTGTTGGTCTCTTCTCCCAAGTGACTAGTGACAGGACTAGAGGAAATGGCCTCATGTTGCGCCAGGGGAGGTTCAGGCTGGATATTAGGAAAAAGTTCTTTACTGAGAGAGTAGTGAAACATTGGAATAGGCTGCCCAGGGAGGTGGTAGAGTCACCCTCCCTGGAGGTATTCAAGGAGCGTGTGGATGTGGCATTGTGGGATGTAGCTTGATGGGCATGGTGCTGTGTGGTGTTGGATGGGTTGGTTTTTGGTGTGTTGTGGTTTGTTGTTGGTGGTGGTTTTGGTCGGTTTTTTTTTTGGTTTTTTTTTTTTTAAGGTTGGACTTGATGATCTTACAGGTCTTTTCCAACCTTAGTGATTCTGTGATTCTGTGATTCTGTGATTCGAGTCAAATTTTCTTCCACCTTTACTGCTGAGAAAGGTTAGCAATACATAAAGTTGTTCCTCCCACCGAGGAGTTAAGTTATCCTTTCTTTTGTGTACTTTTACCCAAATGTCATTCCCTAGATTGAAGGGGTGCAGAGCCCCTTCTAGAGGCATTGGTTCTATTAGCTGTGCCTGGGCCTGCCTGCATTTTAATAACTGATGAACCTCTCAAATATATCGGGTCATGTTTTCATTCCCAGCTACTAAAATTACATGAGCGTTGTATCAGTCTTTCAAATAGTATTTCATAGGGAGAGAGTTTTAATGTTTGTTGAGGTCTTTGTTAAATATTCATTAACGCTAAAGGTAGTGCCTGCAAGACACGGTTATTTATTGGGCTGCAGCCAAAGTTCCTCCTGCCAACCAGTTCCTCAGCGCTGTCAGGGCTAGTGCAGCAGTCCCAAGTGCCCTTGATGGTGATGCCTTTTTTCTATGGGAATCACGTATCGGTCAGGTAAAATAGGAAGGTTTTCCACACCTGCTGTCCATATTCCCTGGGAGTCTTTTGTGGCTTGTACCTTTTCCAAGAGTCAATTTCTTCAGCCGTAACATTCAAACGTATCTTTTCAGCAGCGAGTAACACCAGGTCGGACCGTTGGACTGCTTGTCAGCCCGGTGATTTGTACAGCAGTTGTGCTCTGGCTTCAGCAGCAATAGCTGTCAGATTACTTATTTCTTCTTTTGTCCTTCCAGTGGTATGGGCTGGCTGACGAATTGCAGCAAGATGGGACATTGGCACCTTGGGAGAAGAGGATGCAGAACAGGGAGTGGGGACTTGTCGTGGTTTAACCCCAGCCAGCAACTAAGCACCACACAGCCGTTTGCTCACTCCGCCCCTGCCCCAGCGGGATGGGGGAGAGAGTCGGTGAAGTGAGAAAGCTCGTGGGCTGAGGTAAGAACACTTTAATAAAAGAAATGAAATAAAATAAAATAATAATAATGACAATAATAATAAAAATTGTAATGAAAAGGAAAATAACAACAACAACAAAAAACCAAGAAAGACAAGTGATGCAAATGAAGACAATTGCTCACCACCCTCCGACTGATGCCCAGCCTGTCCCCAAGCAGCGGTCTCCTGGCTAGCTTTCCCCCTAGTTTATACACCGAGCATGACATCATATGGTACGGAATATCCCTTTGGTCAGTTGGGGTCAGCTGTCCTGGCTGTGTCCCATCCCAACTTCTTGTGTACCCCCAGCCTACTCTCTGGTGGGGTGGGGTGAGAAGCAGAAAAGGCCTTGACTGTGTGTAAGCACTGCTCAGCAATACCGAGAACATCTCTGTATTATCAACACTGTTCTCAGCGCAAACCCAAACCAGAGCCCCATACTAGCTACCATGAAGAAAATTAACTCTATCCCAGCCAAAAGGGACGGAGTACAGGACTGTTCTCAGAACTTCAGGTTTTCCGTAAGGATTTCTGTCGCTCCGGATATGTGGCTAACCTGAGAAGCTTGCTTCCCTTTCTCCCTCCCTCTGTCCCTCTTCGGGTTGCCAGCTAGGCTTCTGCCTGATGTGCAGAATGGAAATGCACGTCAGCAAGGTCCCACATTTCTCTGCCAGTGCCCTCGAGCCTTGGGCTGTCATCAGTGTCCTCACACATAAGTCATTTCAGGTGCTTTTACATGGAAGTCACTTTAGGTGGCCTTCTTTTTAGATAATTTTTGATTTTCAAAGACCCGTTTGTGTTAACAGCTTTGAGAGTTTAACTAAGGAGGAGAGCTCTTAGGAAGGTACATTTTCTTCCTTTCTTAAAGCAGACAAAGCAAAACTCTTCGAGGACAAGATTCTCTGCCCTACCTATGAGGTCCAGTTGCCCTTTATTTCCAGCTTGGACACCTCTTCTGAAGAAACTACCATTATCCATCAAATATTTGGGGGCTTCCTGACATCCAGAGGTACTTGTCCCCAACTATTGCTCTCTTTGGAATTGTCTGTGCCCTTCTGTCTGCCTGTGATAAACAGCTGTTTGTGTGACTGACATAGTAGGTGTGATGAGTGTAAACCGGCACAGTCACTCGACTTCCCCTATTGCTGAGCATTTCAATTTGCCTTCCAGTAACGTGCTTGAGCTGCAAAGCAGCTTCAGATTCCCATGAGGGCTTCCGGGATGTTCCTTTGGGTATAAAAGTAAAAGGGTTTGTAATTGTGCTTCAAGATGTCCCAAGGCCCCTGTAGCTTTCCGCAATCAATGCAGTTGGCTTAAAAAACGCGTACAGCGAATACAAGAGAGCTTGGTGGTGGGTGGGAAGTCGAAAGAACTGTATCCTTCTGGGGAGGCCATGGCAGTGGTCTCCCTGTAGGTGCTGGGTTTAAGCTGGACAAGCACGCATTATCGTCTCTGCACCCTTGACGTACTCTCACGCTTCTTCCCTTTGCCCTCCCTCAATACCAGTCTGGTGTTCCATTATTGAGACCAGTCTTGTCATTCATTATTGATGACCCTGCACACCACCAGTAGCTGAACCATGCAGTACCACAGAGAGGTAGCTCTTGATAGCCCTGGGAGTCCCTGGGAATTGAGGGAAAATTTCAGCATAATACCCTCTTCCTGACTCCATCTGGACACTGCTTGCGGGTTTTCAGTGGGTCCCCTCAGCGTCAGCTACCTGGATTTTTGTGCGAACTCCTAGTGCTTGGGCGAGGGCGTTTCCGTCAGCTCAGTGCTCTTCTTTCTCACTCCTCCAGGCAGCCTCATCTGTCACCGCAGCTTTGTGAAACCTGAGCAGCTGGATGGCGAAAACTGCTTTAAATGTAGCGAGATGATTATTAACAGCTAATTAATACTAGGTCCTGTGTGAAGGTGCTGCATGTCATCAAGCATAAGTCATCTTTTCCTGTAGGTTAGATGCACAATAATGACATGCAGCTTTTTTTTAATGTGGCCTTATGGTACTGAATAGCCTCAAGATAGCGTAAGGATGTGGGAGACATGAAAGCTTGCCTGGCCTTCTGGGGGCAAGATAGGGTGCATTTCAGTACTTGGCTCTGTGCTTGGTTTCAAGGTGTGACAAGATGCTTGCTGCCTCCAGGAGATTTGCAATCCATCACGTGCCCAAGGTTCTCACGGTGTGTCTGAAAAAGTTTGAAGATTTCACCGGTGGGAAGATCAGCAAGGTGTGTACACAATTGGAGTGCAACCTTTTCTCTGGTGCAGGAGATTTCCCAAAGCAGTATGCTTTTTCACAAAGCGTTCATGTTGAGGTTTTTGTGTTCCCTTCTGGGGGAGAGGAGAGTTCCTATGGAGAGACAAGCACACACTGTGCTCCAGCAAACCTGCTTTAGCCGAGAACAGTTTCCTGCCACCCAAACATTACATGTTGTTTCAGGGAAAACCCAAGTTTCCATGAGCCCCAAAGATGTATTTATACACCTCTGGCCCCTGGTCTTAGAAGGCTATTCCATGTAGTATTTCAGGATCATTTCTGAGCCCTCTTGGTCTCTCCATAGGTTGTAGAGAGTCCCGAGTACTAGGATCTTCAGCCATACACATACCAGACCGCTGGAGAACTGCTCCTCTACTCCTTATATGTTGTCATGGTGCATAATAATGGCAGCTGGCATGCAGGACACTATTTCTGCTACGCAAAGCTAAAGAGCAACTCCTTTCCTAGCAAGGGAAAAATGTATCCTGGGGAAGAAAACTTTCATGGCAGTGTTCCTGGCAGCCAAGGTTTTGGGGGAGAAGGTCTCACAGAATCACTAAGGTTGGAAAAGACCTGTAAGAACATCAAGTCCAACCATCAACCAATACCACCATGCCCATTAAACCGTGTTGCACAATGCCTTGTCCACATATTCCTTGAACACCTCCCGTGATGGCCACTCCACCACTTCCCTGGGCAGCTTATGCCAGTCCCTTTACCAGCTGGATTGGCGTACTCTTGGTTCTGTAGTTTTCTGCCTGTGTTTTTGTGGAGAAACCATGCAGTTCATCTCCAGATATTGATGCCTTCTTTGCAGGTCAGCAATGGACTGTGGTACGAGGTGGACGATTCGCCTATGGTTTTTCGTGACATCGACACAGTTCTCAGGCAGCAAGCCTATTTACTCTTTTATTTCAGGTAAGAACAAGTATTTAACCGTATTCACAATACGTTTCCTTTTCCTGGTTTTGCTATTTTTCTTCTCATGCTCCTGAGTGTTTCTTTTTCTGTCACAGCAGACAATTACTACCTGCCTCATTTGGTGCTGTAAAACCTGAAGCGTCATTCCTCGTCTTTCCTTGCTGAGCTTTAGGCTTCTGCTCTGGTGTAAACTGCTACTTGTCTGCTATCTGAATCTGGCTAATGTTTTAAACTGAAAGAGGGTAGTTTTAGATTATATAGTAGGAAGAAATTTTTTATGGTGAGGGTGGTGAGACACTGAAGAGGTTGCCCAGAGAAGTTGTGGATGTCCCCTCCCTGGAAGTGTTCAAGGCTGGGTTGGATGGGGCTTTGAGGAACCTGATCTAGTGGAAGGTATCCCTGCCCATGGCAGGAGAGATGGAACTAGATGATCTTTAAGGTCCGTTCCAACCCAAACCATTTGACGATTCTATGATTCGATGAAATGGAGGCCGTAGGTGGTATAAAGACATGGTGTTCCTCTGAAACAGGCAGACCTGGTGGGAAGACCGCAATTGAATTTCCCATTTGTAGACTTGGTCACGGCTTCTCTCTGTCGTAGAAACTGCTCCAAGAAAATGACTGAACCCCAGAGGAGGCTGCAAGAACAGCCCTAAATGGAGATGACTCTTTTTTTTTCTCCAGGTGCTCTGATTTGAAAATTGGAGAAAGGGCTTCTTCCTCACCGGCACCATCACATGCCTGTTCCTTCCTCAGTCAGTGGGCGGACAGCAGCAAGCAGGCGAGTTCTGTGGGAGCACAGGGTCTGCCTCATCAGACTAAGATAACTCTGGGGAGGTGGGTCAGGGCACCAGATGGACAGTGGATTTCTTTCTGGGATCTTGGCATTGCGCTCTTTTCCCTCCCATGCTGCAGCTTTCTTCACAGTTGCAGCACGGCTCCCTCCCAAAACATCCCAACTAGATCCATCCCACTTGTCTGCTTTTGGCTATTCTGCCTTTGCAGCCCCCCAGGAGAGCCTTTGGGAGGCCCTTCGCTGTCCCTTCACAGGGCTTCTGGGGTTTGCCCACTGTTGTGATCCTTTCAGGAGGAAAGGGCAGGACCTTTTCACAGGTCTCTTTACAGGACATGGCAGTGGGCATGGAGGACTCTTCAGAGGACAGCAGCTCCTCCACAACAGCCAGCAGAAGCCAGCTAGCCTGGGCAGGTGCATGGGAGGCATCTGCAGGCTGGCTGTGAGCCATCTGGCCAGGCAGGCCCAGCATCGTCTCCTACGTGTCCAGAAGGCAACCCGAGTGCCCAGTCTGCTGTCAACCATTTGACCGTGTGCTGCACACCGTGCGAGAAGACAACAAAAAAGAGGTGCACAGATTCAGCCCTTCTTCCCGCTGCCAGAGGAATGGTGCAGGGAAAAGGCCTGAAGCAGATCCCCACAGTGGGGTAATGATTTCCGCAGCTGGTTCGTAGACACCAAGGACTACAACCACTCAGCCGAGAGGAGGAGGACAACCAATCCTCAAGTCGTGACCGTGCTCCCAGGGATGATGCAGCTCCAGAGCCCCCCAACACCAACTCCAAGCGCTCTCCCGCACCCAGGGCTGCTCGAGAGCAAACTCAGCTGAGGCACAGAGAGCAGAGCAGATCCCTGCTACAGGGCTATGACGGCCGCAGCTGGTTTGTGGTCTCCATGGACTATGATGCCTCAGCAGGGAGGAGGAGGAGGGTTTCAGTGCCCCAGAGATGCACGTTGGACAGACACTTGGTGCGCTGTGGTGGTGATGGGGGCAGACCCTGGATGAGGGAGGAGCACAGGGAAATGAGGAGGTCCCAGCATGCACACGGGTAGGATGACAGTGAAAAGGAGCTCTGTCAAGATGTTTTTTGCTGTTTCACATCTGAACTCAGACATCTGTGTGCATCAAAGTCAGCTTCCCCCCGCCCCCCCAGGCTGCACAGCTATTTGCCAGTGAAAGTGAGGTGGGCTAGCTGGTCTTTGGGATCAGTCAGCTCCTTGCTTTTTTAATAGTGTGCCTACACGATTCCTTTTTTCCACCTTTTCTTTCTCCCTGCTTCCCCCCAGATCCATTCTCTAGTAAAGATAATTTTGATTTGTCTTTCTGGACAGATCGTAGAGTAGGTAGATACAGGATATAAGTATAGGCTGGTCTATACCTTCAGAGCTGTAGGCTATGGGTAGAGTTACTGTTTTTTAATTACCATGTCTTTTCCATACTCTATAATAGAGAAGCATGTGGACAGCAGTGTAGTCCTCCTACTGAGAAGCTGGGCTCGGTCTAGAATGGCAAGGAGCTCACCCTGACTGATAGGGTAGGAAGTGCGACGGAAAAGGAGCACGGCAAAGAGAGCCGTTAAAGTGGCAACTGAAAGCCGGTCACTCCTGTATACAATGGGGGAAAGTGTGGGCTGGAGAGCCAGAGGGCTCTGCTGCTAACACTGGCAACAGGTCAGCAGAAGGTCCTCTTCAGAGAAGGTGTCATGCATTGGAGTCTTTCAAAAAGGCCTTTGTAACTGCTGTGAATTGGGGCCCTGTGACAATGAAGGTAAGGTCGTCAACCTGCAGCTCTGCAGCAGTTAAAACTACTACTGAAACACTTTTGATGGCAGATGCTGCTCTGTGGGTTTTGTTTTGGGTACTCATTTCATTGAGCTATAATAATTTCTTTGCAATTAGGTGATGGGGAACTTCTTGTACTGGTCTTCTCTTTCTGGAGTGCCTCCTGACATCCTTTGTTATCCAGAGCCTTCCCCTCTGTTGCCAAGATGAGCAATGGTCGTGATTTGGACTGAATCCTGTAACGACTTCTTCAAGTCTGATTTTCAAGGTCCAAAGCCTCATATTTATAGTCCAAAGCCTTATTTACAGGGTCCAAAGGCTCGCTTTCAGGCCCAAACCCTCATTTTTAGCTTCCAAAGGCTCCTTTTCAGGGACTAAAACCTCACTTTTAGACTTCAGTCTGCAATTGTGAGAGTCCACAGCCTTGTTTCGAGCCTCTGAAGACCCATTTTTAGGGTGCAAAGCCTTAGCTTTTGACACAGAAGCATCATTTGAGGGCACAAAATCTGATTTCAGGGTTCAAAGCCTCGTTTTCATTTCCAAAGGCCCCTTTTTAGGGACCAAGGCCCCATTTTGAAGGCCCAAACCCTCCTTTTCAGGGTTCAAACTTCTCTTTTAAACCTCAAAGCCTCAATTGTAGTGCCAAAGCCCTGTATTCGGGACCGAAGCTTCATTTCTTAGGGCCATAGAGGAACCAACAGGTTCCCCTCATTTTCAGGGTCCAAATCGTCATTTGTAGCATCTAGCCCATCCTTTTTAGTGTCCAAAGCATGCTTTTTAGGGCCAAAATCCTCATTTTGAGGGTCTAAACCTGTCTTTTATTACCCATAGCCTTTTTTTAGGGGCTACGGCTTCATTTATAGGCTCTAAACCCTCATTTTTAGAGCAGAAAGCCTCTGCAGAGCTCCTGGAGGAGAAACAGCTCAAGTACCTGACGCAGACGGAGCAGGCATGGAGGATCGGAGAGTGCTTGGCGGGGACAATCCCCAGCCCCCAGGGCCTGGGCTAGACAAGGGCTGCCCGGGCGATGGGTCACAGTGGGGCCCTTTGTGACCTCCCTTTGTGACAGCCCATGGTGCTCCATATAGCCAGCACAACCCCCATCCAGCAGTGTCCAGCAGGACGTTGACAGGACAGGCCAGGAGCATGGAGCTGGCGATGAGCCCCTGAGTGCAGCCCACAGTTTTCCCTGTTACCCCTGGCAGCCCCCCGGCGCCAAGGCTTTTCCTTGAGGCTTCCCCCTCCCCACCCACAACCCTTTACTCCATCGCACAAGATGGCAGAGAGACCTTCCAGCCGTCCCAGGGTGGCCTGGGAGGAGGTGGGGGCTCCCAAGGAGAGCAGCTCTCCACCAGAGCCCTACAAGCTGTGCATGGTCCAGCCGCTGCAGATCGGTGAGTGAGTGGCCTCCGGGCTGGGAGTAGGGCCAGGGCCAGTGAACGCACCCTGCTTGATGCCAGAACCCCCTTTCCCCAGCATGCTGGCAGCGGGGGTCCGGTGGGCATGGGGCACGGAGAAATGCTAGGTCAGCTCGGGGCTGGAGCCAGCCCAAGCACAGCCTTCCCCAGGGTGGGAGAGAGAGCTCCTGCTCCGGGGGATGGGCAGCGGGAGGCAGCTGGGCTGGCAGAAACCAGTGATGCTGCGGGACGGGGACCCTTCCAGCCCATCTGGAAGCGAGTTCCTCAGCCCAGTGAACTCGGGGCTTTCCCCGCCGCATCGTGCTGCAGCATCACAGCCCTTTTACCGGGCACCCTCAAGCCCAGACACCCCCAGGGAGACTGTGCCAGGGGAGCGGACACAGGGCTGGCTGGAGAGCAGAGCTCCTCCTTCCGCTCTCTCCTGCCTTGGGGCCCTCTCTACAGCCCTCCCTGCTCTCCTCCTTGACTAGTTGGCAGCTGGTTAGCCGTCTATGAAGAGGAGAAGGAAACCGTGCGCTGCATCCAGGCTTTTCTCAAGAGCACAGAAAGGGTAACTGTTGTTATTTCCTTGGCAGCTACGCCTGCATCTCCTGACAGCCCCCCCAACTTTGCTGCCTGCTGCCAGGCTGCTGGCTGGCTGCTGGCTGGGCAGAGCGGCTCCCCCGCCCAGGTCTCCCACGAGGCACTGCTCTGGTCGTGCTGGCTACGTGTCTCCCCCTCTCACGCTCCCCCTTTGTCTCCCTGTCCTCCGGCTGCCAGGCCCAGGCCCAGAAGATGCGTTTTCTCGAGAGCATCCGCATGCTGTGCAGAGCTGCCAGGCACAAGGGCTTGTGGCAGGGCCTGGATGTCTTCTGCCACAGAAACAAGCTGGCAGAGAATATCAAGGTGAGGGGACACCTTCTGGCGGGTCTGGGGAAGGGGGCAAGGTCCCCAGGCATGAGCATGCTGTGACAACAGTGCTGAAGTGGGGAAGGGGTGGTGGCAAGCGTGCATGGATACCAGGCTTCCTTCGAGGGGACTCAGGTGCCACTGAGAAACCCTGCCAGTGGAGACCCTAGCCCCAGGAGTGGAAGGGGGCATTCTGGGGCCAGCACCAGGGTGGGGACAGAGGGGCTCCGCTAGCCCTGCCGAGCAGTACCAGGTTTGCTGGCTATGGGTGCTGGCGGCTGACTCCTGGTTGTGCTCTACAGGCGCTGCTGCAAGAGGAGCCCAGGGACCACCTGCGCACGGCAGTGCCGCAGCAAGCCATGCTTGCCATCGCTGCCTTGAGGTACCTGCCCAGTCCCTGCTTTGCCTGGCACCTCTCCACAGCCAGCAGCCCTGCGCCAGCCCAGGGGGTGTCCCCCATCTGGGCAGAGTCAGAGGGTGCCGCCTGCAGAGCCTCTGCTCTCCCCTGCTCGGGGCTTGTCTGCAGGGTGGGAGTTATGAGGACTGTCCTCTGGCCCAGGCCAGAGTCAGGGAGGGAGGAGGTGCTTCCGGGCAGGGCTGTCCCCACAGCCTCCATCCTTCCCAGGGACCCCTTCCCCAGAGGTGCCTGGAGGCACCGCTCCCAGCACCTTTGTCTGAGAGGCCCCTCTCTCTCTTTGCAGCGCAGTGGAGACGGTGCTGGAGGGCAAAAAGAAGCACCTCTTACGGGCCTGCTTCAGCGGTGTCTTCTGGCTTCCTCCAAAAGAGGACATGCAGGGCCTGGACACTTCCCTCTACCACAAGGTAAGTGCTGGGTGAGGACCTCTGGGGCCCCCTGGCTGCCCTGTGCCAAGACATGACCAGACATGCAAGGCAGGGCAGACTCTCAGCTTTGCTTTCCCACCCTCATTCTTTGCCCCCTTGCTGTGGGCCCGGCCACATCTAGTGCCGCAGGCTGCGCTGCCCACAGCAGCTTGTCTGCCCTGAGGCCTCTCACGGGCACCGCCAGGCGGTGTGGGTGTCCTCCCCTTGCACGGGGAGTTCCGATCCATCTCCTGGGGGTGAGAGGGACCACTGAAAGACTGCCACCACCATTTTGCCTCCCTGCAGACCCTGCAAGCCATGGACAGCATGCTGCAGACGTTGGTCCTCAGCTCTCCGGCCTCCAGCCTCAGCAAGGAGCTGCAGAATATCTTGCAGGTCTGGCACAGGCAAAGCACGGGGTTGGCAGGGGCTGTTCTTCCCCCTGGAGGGCAGAAAGTGTCCACTCTTGAGCAGACAGTCCCCACCCCAGTCCCATGCACAGAGCACACTGCAGGGAGGGTATGGACCTCCCATTGGGGGAGCAAGGGGTCACCCGTTGTGCTCTTCTGGAGCCCAGTGTCACCTGGCTGCTGTCAAAGTCCCTTTCCCCTCCACAGAATCCTCTTGTGTCACAGCAAAGCCTTGCCCATGGCACGTCTGGGACAGCTCTGCCCCTGCCAAGATCTCCTTGAACCAGGGCAGTGGGAGGAACTTGACCCCTTTGATTTAGGCATCGCTGCGGTCCCCCTGCCTCGCAGCCCCTGTGCTTTCCTCCCCAGACCTGAATGGGGCAAAAACCCATGGGGACCTGCCCAGCCTGCAACGGGGAGTCTGGCCCTAAAGCTCTGTTCTCCCGGCTTCCCAGGGACCGTGTCCCCATCCCCCATTGCAGATCCCCGGGGAGGCTCCTGTCTGCAAGCCCTGCCTTCTGGGGCAGGGCATGGAAAGGAGCAGAGGCTGCTCGGGGTGGCATCTGCCTACCTGCCTGGCCACGAGGTTGGCCTGGGAGATTTGTGCCAAGCCTGCGGGGATGCTCAGGGCAGGAATTGAATGACAGGCTTTGCTCAAGCTTGGAGGAAGCCTGGTGTGACTGGACAAGTCCAGCCGAGAGATCAGCAGTGCTGCTTGTGCTGGCACGGGTGTCAGCTCCCAGGGCACACTGACAGCATCTCTCCTCCCAGATGCTGCTGACCTTCACCAAGTCCCACAGCGCGGCGGTGCGTGAGAGGGCCGTGGGGAGGATTGGGATGCTGAGCTATTTGCTGGCCAACTATTCCTCACTGGAGGTAAAGAGCCAAGCCCCCTCCAGCCAGGCCGTCTCCCCTTCCCTGCACACCAGAGCAGCCTGCGGCTTGGCAGTGCCTGCGAGGCAAGCCGGGGCACAGGTTAGGACACTCAGCAAGGCTCTGCCCTGAAGCGGGGCTCTTGGTCCCTCCTTTCGCCATGGTCTTCTCTCCCCAGTCCCCTCTCTGCCAGAAGCCAGCTCTGACCCCAGTCCTGCGCAGGACGGGACTGCCCCCCGAGCATGGAGGGAGCCAAGGCCTGGCAGCGCTCTCTGCGCAGGGATGCTGCCCAGCTCTAGCTGCTTTGGGAGCTGGGGCCGGCAGGGCCCTGCAAAGCTCTGACTCACTGGGCATCCAGCCCAGGCAGACTCTTTGGTTGACGGCTTTGGCCCAAGCTGCTGCCCCTCAGCCCTTCTGATGCTCTGCCTCCCTCGCCCAGGCCTGGCACCCCTTTGGAAGAGAGGACAGCCCTGCCTGCTACGGAGACATCCATATCCCCATCCTGGGACAGCTGCTGGGACGTCTCATCCTTCTCAGCTCCTGTAAGGACGAAAAGATCAACTGTGTGGCTTTGGATGCTCTTCACCACCTCTTCAGATTCATCCTGCAGCAAAGAGGTAGGAGAAGCTGTGGGGGACAGTGTCCCTCCACACACACACATCTCTTGATAGGTGTCTCTGTTTTTCTGAGCATTGTGATGGACCATTCTTGTGCTTGGTGGAGGCTTTGCATGAAAGTTGGCCAGCTTCTCTGGCCTCTTTTGCCCTTCACAGCTGCTTTCCGTAGGATCCCAACTCTATCATTTTGCTGCAGACGCTGAATGCTCACCTGAAGTCCAGGATCTGTTCTGTGCTGCTCTCCTTCCTCACTCCTCTTAGGATCTCAAACCTGGTGGTTTTGTGGGCTCTGCAGCTACCATTGATTACCGTGTCCCAAACCCACTTCTTCCCTACCAATGAAGAGCAGATTCAGCTGGGCATCATGCTAGCTAGTCCCTCCAGTGCCTGTAGAAAGAAGCTGTACCTTCTCCTAATCCTTCCCCATCATTCCTGAGGACTCTTCCCACCTTGTTCCCATCGCCTATCACCATTTGCTTTACACTGCTGTCCACCGCCTCCTCCCCTGACTGGGGGTCATAACCTCCCTCTTCAGCCATTCCTAGTTCTAAGCTCTTTTCGCTGTTTGGGAAGCTTGTTGACAAAGATGCTGTGTCTTACTGACTCTTCTGTGTTTCCGGACTGTTTAGGCAGGACGCTGCCAGAGGATAGTGCACAGGCCCAAAGGGTTTTGGAAGCTGAGAACACCTCCCGGCTTTCTTCAACCAGAACCAGCGACATTACTGTGGTAATGAGCTCCCCCCGCCCTGCCTTGCAGGGACCCTTGTCGGTGGCACCAGCAGGGGACTTGTGTGAGCAAAGGGACCCAGAATCAGTGGGGCTGGTATGCTCTCTGTGTCCCTGCTGAGAGGGTTCCTGCTGTCCCCAAGCATGGACTACGTGAGGGCAGACCTCCAGTGTCCCAGCAGCAAATCACCCCTCCTGGCCACCAGCGAGCCCTGGTTCTCTGTAAGGCCAGCAGACTATGCCCATGACCCCAACCCTCCTCCTTCACCCTGGCGACCCTCTGCTCTCATCCCCTCCCCTCCAGTGACTGCAGCCCCCGCTTCCAGCTTTCCTGTGGGCACTGCTGACAGCGCTGCTGGGCATCTCTCGCTAGAGCTGCTGACACGGCTCAGCTAAGCAGCACCATGAGGGCCTTTGGTGTGGTATGTCTTCTTTCCTTTCCTTCCTCCTGTAGGCATTTGGAAAATACCTCCGGCCTTTTGAGAGGACAGATGTCATCCTCACGGTCATCGAGGCCATGACAGACGCCAGCATTTATGACAAGGAGGGGGCCAGCAGCATGCTGGATGAGGCCATGAAAGACCCTGACTCCTGGCTGATGGACGTAAGTGGCCTGTGGCTGGATTGCCCTGCCTGTGAGCCCTTTCAGGGGTTGTTGTTCTTCCCTCCCTTCCTCCCTGCCTCTCTTCCTCCCCGCAACCCTCCATCCCTCCCTCCCAAGGCCCAGTGTCTTGCGCAGCTGAAGCTATCTTAAGCAAGCAGAGATGGATGGGAAGGGCAGCAGTTTCAGTGGCAGCAGCTGGGGAAATGGCTGTACTCCAGTGGCTGCACATCACCCTCCAGGTGCCAAAGATCATGAGCGGCATCCATGGAAACCTGGAGCGCGTCCGCAAGGCTCCAGCGCGGCACAGCATGGACTCACTCCTTCTCCTGCTGACCAACCAGTGCCCCAGGGAAGTGGTCAGGAGCCTGTTGAAGTACTCTCCACCAGCTGACAGGTACGAGCCCCGACAGCCTTGAGGGCTTGTTCCATGTGGGGAAAGGGGCCCGGAGACTCATGGAAAACTGCAGGACACCCCCGAGCAGCAGGGCCCTCCATCCCATCACGCTTCCCAGCCCCACTGGATCAGCCAGGCCTGCAGCAGCCAAAGCTGGCCAAGCCAGCCCACAGCCCCGCCACCACGCTCCTCCCTGCCCCATGGGGAACACCACCTCAGCCCTCTGCTGACTGCATGGGCATGGACCCTGGGCATCCCAAGCAAGGGGGGGCTGGCAGGGCAAGGGCTGCAGCACCACCTGGGTCCAGTGGGGCTGGCCCGAGCCCGGCGCAGGGGCCAAGGCAGCCCTGCTGATGGAACGCTCTGGCTTGCAGCGCTGCCCTGGCCATGTGGGAGGTGATGTTCTCCCTGCCCCAGCCTTTGGAGAAGGTCTTGAGGGAGCTGCGCAGCGAACTCCAGAACCAGCGGGGGCGCAGGCTGTTCAGCACCGTCGTAGAGGACATCTGCATCCTCCACTTAGCTGTAAGTGACCAGGCCAGGCCTTGTTCCCCTGCAGGGCTGTGCATGCCCTATCCCCTCCCATCTGCTCAATCACTCCTTAGAGACATGAGAGCAAGAGGCTGACGATGGTCAGAGGGCAGGAGCAGCCGACACAGACACCGTGCGGTGTGCGGTGAGGCGCAGGGCATGGCGGGGCCAAGTGGCCCTCCACAGGCAGAGCTGCCCCCAGGATGGGCTTTCTGGCCCCAGTGCCCTTTGCCTTGAGCTGCTAGTGGGAACCAGGAACCACACGGTGCGGGGAGCCCTGCAGGCTCTGCCAGTTTCTCACTGCTGTCTTTGTTTCAGCTGCTGGCCGCCAGCGATATTCCATCAGAGGATTTTGCTGCCATGTACAGTGTCTGGATGTCTCTGAGGCATCCAAGTCTGGAGATACTGTCGCTGGTGCTCCGAGGCCTCGTCACGCTGTCGCAGAGACCTGACATGGTGAGTGGGGCATAGTCAAGTGGAGCCATGTTGGCTGCCTGGGGCTGGGGCAGTGGGTAATGTGGTGGCTTAGCCTTGGCTGGGACTCAGGAGGTGGGGTGACATCTCCAATCACCCTCCTTGCTATGGAGGGGCCTGGTGGGTGCCTGGGGAACCCTCCAGGCACAGATGGTTACCAACCCATCTGCCCTTTGGGCCGGTCAGAAAAGGGGGTGGCTGAGCAGGGGACACAGAGTTGTTGTTATCCTACCCTCCCTTCCTTCTCCCCACTCTCCCTGCATCACCATCAGTGCACCCGTGGCCACTGCCTGCCAGGAGGCTGCTGCAGTGACTCCTGTGCCCGCTGTCAGGAAGCCAGACGGGAGGCTGGTTCTCAGTGACCAGAGCATTTTTGCCAAGGTGGTCGTTCACCGCTTCACAAAAAGGGAATGGCGTGTTTCATACAGGCAAGAAAAATGCAGGTCCTGCTGGAAGACATCATGGAGACCTTGCACTATGCCAATGAAGATATCCAGATGAAGGCCCTGCTTGTCTTCAGAAACATGCTGGGCCATATGACAAGGAAGGAGGCCAGCCCCATCTCTCTGCAGCTGGTGGATGAGCTTCTGCCGCTCTTCAACAATGTAAGGCTGCTATAGGAGCCTGAGCACGCTGCAAGGAAAGCTGCCTGTCAGCCCAGCCCTGCAGTCAGCACTCGGGCAGGGCTGCTCCCCTCCTCGCTCCCCTGGACTCTGCAGCCCAGCACAGCTTTTTCCTGACAGGTTGATGCCTCTGGGCGACCTGAGGCCCTGTGCTGGGGCATAGCAGGCCAAGAGCGGCTCTCAGAGCCCCGAGGCCTCCCCCAGCTGCTCTGCAAGCCAGGACCAGACGTTCTCCCCAGGTGCTGTGGTAGGGGGGGCTGAGGCTGAGCCAGTGGCGTGTGCCCCGGAGGCATTGCTGAGGGCCAGCCTGGTAGTCTCAGCCCGTCCCTGGGGAGCTCTGTGCTGGCATGGCTGGTGTGGCTGGTGGTGAATGCTGGGTGGCTGGGGGAGCACTTGGGGGCACCACCTGACGGAAACCTCTTGCGTGGCCTTTCACAGGCCCGGGGCCATTAAGCCACTGCTGCAGATCTGGCCCACAGCTCCTGTGTTCAGAATCCGACTCCGGAGCATCTCCCCTCACGTCAGCCACGCTAATGCTCTTGCTCACCGTGGGCAGGGAGTGGCTGTTGCTGAAGTCCCCCTGTCCTCCTCTCTACCAGGAGTCCAGCCAGGTGCAGGAGCTCTCCATGAGCCTCTTCAAAGATGTGATGAAGACTGTGGTGTGGAGAAGCAAGAATAAGATGAAGAAGAAAGTGCAGAGGGTCCTGGTCCCACTGTTCCTCCATATGAACGACCAGATCGAGAGCGTGTCCAAGGTGCAGTGACCAGAGACTAGTGTTGCAGGGAAGGGCGTGCTGACACCATGGGCGTGGCCTGGGCATAAGGGGCAAGGGCTGCTGGATGCGAGAGTCTGGGAATGTGTGTCACCCTGGCGTCCCACTGCTCCCCTCTTTCCCTGCACTGGTCCCACCACTGCCTTCCTTCTTCCCCCCTGCTGCCTGCTGCAGAGGTGGGCAGGGAGGTGGGGGCCCCTCCCAGCCCCACTCTCCCTATTCAGCCCTCCTCCAGCACAGCCCCTTGGAAGGGTGCCTGCAGACCCATCACAAGCAGGGCTGGAGAACCTGGCACAGACATTTCCCAGACCTGCCCTGCCCGGTCCAGCAGGGCTCAACAGCAAGCCATGGCCACCGATCACGAGTCCCTACAGGCTTCCCAGCTGTCCCTGCAGGTGTGGGAGGCCAGGGCTTTGAGTCCCAACCCCTGTGTCCCAGGGCTGTGCCCAAGAGACCCCCAGAGGTTTGGGCCAGAGCATGTCCAAGCTCCCTGAGGGCAGGATTGCTGCAGAAACAGAGCCCTGCTCACCCAGGTCCCCTTGCATGGGGCCGGCGAACTTGGTTTGCACAGAGAGGTGCAGTGCCCACAAGGGGTGGAAAGGCAGCTTGTCCCCCAGCCTGGGGCAGGGAGAGTGGTTGGAAGGGAGATGCAGCCGGAAGGGGACTGGCCCTGCGTCCCAGGATCAAAGCTCTGCCCACCTGGAGCCTGGGCATGATGGAGCTGGGGCAGCCCCAGCTGGGGAGCCAAGTGTCCTGCTGGGGGATGCCCATGGGAGGTGCTGCTGGCTGCGTTTTCCCTGGTTCCTCTGGGACTCCAGCCCTCACTGCCTACAGCCATGACCTTGAGGACCTCTGTTCTGCTGGCTGGCAGCATGAGATACCTGAGGTGCTGGCTGCCCCGTGTCCCTGCCCTGGACATTGAACCCAGTTCAGACTCTCTCCCCCACCACCTCTTCCCCTAAGGGGCTGGAAACAGCTCAGAGCCGGGCCAAGAGGAGGTCTCCTTCCCTGGGCTGTGGTGCCATCTCCCAGCCTCTGCTTCTCTGCAGGCCTCTAGGGAAGCCCTTCTAGCTGCTGCGGAGCTCCTGGAGCAGAAACAGCTCAAGTACCTGACCCAGACAGAGCAGGCATGGAGGATTGGAGAGTACTTGGTGAGGATAACCCCCAAGCCCCAGGGCCTGGGCTGGATGAGGGCTGCCCCACGTGCCCGTGGGGAGGGCTGTGCAGCTGTGTCTAGCCTGCTCTGTTCCGGCCTGGAGCCTACATCCTGGAGCTGCATCCTCCTTCCTTGCCTTCTAGCACGGACCCCCCAGGGGCTTTTCTCCAGGCCCCTCTCCCCTCCCTGCCCCAGGTACTGAAGGAGACCCCAGCCCATCTGGGCCCTTGCAGCAATATGGAGGGGTCTCAGTACCTCCGGGCCCCCTGTGCCTGTGGCTCTCTCTGAACCTCAGCCCCACAGGGCTCCTGGCTGGGTGACAGGAACGGCCTGGAGGGGAAGGGGGTGCTGGCAGGAGGGACTGATCTGGCCAACTGGGAAGGGTCTGTACCAGCCCTGTGTCCTTGTGCTCTCTCTAGCTGGTGCAAGACAGGAGCAGGGTGGAAGAATACCTGCATCAGAGCATGCCGTACTTGAAACACGGTCAGGCCACCATGCGAGAAGAAGCCGTCAGGTTCATCGGTGAGCCACAGCCCCTGGGATCCCTCTTCTGGCAGTCTGGCTCCAGTCCCAGCCACTGCACTGGCAGCAAGTCGCAGCCCTGTGGCTGCCAGAGTTGGCTCCCAGCTGTCCTGTGCAGGGCCTGGGTAGCCAAGGGACTCTGTGCCTTCCTCTGCCACTCCTGCCCGTGCAAGTGAGCTTGGTGGCAACCTTGCTCAGTCCCACCGCCCTTGGGTACTGTCCTCCCCCGGGGTCAGCCCTGCTGAGGGGGAGGAGGGTGTGTGCAGCTGAGCTGGCAGGGCTGAGGGCTATGCTGCTGGGAGCATGCTGGGAAGTGGGAGATCTGACGAGAGCTCTGTGCCTAGGGCTTGCCACACGGCACCTCGGAGGCCAAAGTGAGGAGAAGCTGCATAAAATCTGTGATGGTGAGTAGGGGCAGTGCTGGTGGGGCTGGGAACAGACCTAGGACGGGCGCTGCGATGCCTTGCCCCGCTCCAGAAAAACACTTCAGGAACAGGAGAACATCTCAGGGGCATTTGGAGCAGCAGCTTCCGGCTGATCCCTTTGTCCCACCTGCTCCTTCTGGCCAGGGAAAGAGATGGGTGGGTCTGGCATCCTCTGGAGGGGATGCCTGGGGGTCTCTGCAGACAGGGGGCTTTCATCTTGTCTCTTTCTTTCTGTTGCAGCCCTCAAGCACTTGGAGAAAGACACTGACCTCTCAGTCTGTTCCCTCGTGGCTCAGACCATCCTCATCCTGCGATCTCCAAGGGAGCAGCCAACATCACGATGGACCCTGCAAGTGCTGTGCTGCTGGCCCTGCAAAGCCAGGGAGAGGCAGAGCTCTCCTGGGGAAAATTGCTGACTTTGATTAAAGATGGATCAACACGCCCAGTCTCATAGCATCCTTCACACAGGGAGCACCCTGAGCATGCTGAGCCGACAGGGTCATTGCTGGCGTCTTCTGCTGCCTGAAGGACAGCTCATCCCTCAGCGCACCCTGGCTGCTGTCTTGTTTGACAAGTTTACCCCTCGGCTAGGCTTTCCCAAAAAGTAGCTGTGTTTGTTCACTCCCTGGGGTAGTCTTTTATTTAGGGGGACAGAAGGCAAAGGGGAAATGGCAGCCCCACGAGGAAGCACAGTTGCCCGGAGAGTTGCCCGATGCCCTTCCTTTCCAGCAGCCCATGGCAGCACAGCACACGCTGATCCAGGGCGTCCTTGGTCAAAGCCCCAGCTGCCCCGCTAGATCACAAAATCCCAGAGGAGAGAAGCTTTAGGCAACCTGCCCCTTCCTGAGACATCCCAGGGCACGAAAAGGCATCCATGCCCTGCCGAGCTGGTAAGACTTTATTCGTCCGGGTGTGCAGAGGTGGCCAGCTCCTCCATGCTCTGGGACGGCATACCCTTGCCCGTGCGCCAGGGGAAGTTCCCCTGTTCCTGAGTCCAGAGTTCTGACCTGGAAAGCCCCATTTTTAGGGGCAAAATCCGCGTTTTTAGGGTCTAAACCTGTCTTATGTTACCCATAGCCTCTTTTTAGGGCCCACAGTTTCATTTTTAGGGTCTAAACCCTCACTTTTAGGGCAGAATGTCTCCTTTTAGGGTCCAAAGCTACATTTATAGCATCCAAAGCCTCATTTTTACTTTCCAAAGTCTTAGTTTTGGTTTCCAAAGCCTCATTTTATGCTCAAAGGCCTCATTTTTATGGTCCGAAGTGTTACAGATTTACGCATGCTGGTGACCGTAACAGGGTCTGACCCTAGGATCCCGCTGAAAGTGCAAGGTCCAAGTGAAGGTTTCCAATTACTTTTTCGTTAGTTCACAGGTTACAGCTCGAGCTTGTGCCTCTGGAGAGGGACCCATACCCCAGATTATTATCTACCCCTCAATTATATCCGTACCACCCATCACCGACCCACATGTCCAATCACTTTATTCTGGTCGGTGGTCTCTTGATTTCTTATTGGTTTTCACTGTTGCTGGGCTGGCCTTCTTCTGAAGTTACTTCATTCTCTTGGAATTGTCTCCTTGGTCCTCATCTTCTTCATTCTGCTTGTATCTGCCGGATTCAGTGAGTTCTTTGTTAGCTGCATTAGTTTTATGAAAAAATTGAGTCTTGGTCAGCTCTTGCGGACTAAGGCCTCAGCTACTTTAGCTGCTAATGCTAAGCCACTAATGTTAAACGAGACTATTGAGAGAGAGGAATACATTTAATCAAATTTCTTCTCTAACACTGCTTCCACTTCCAGACCAGCTTCAGCTTTCAGGTGGGAGTGATTGAGGGTAGGAAGGCTCTGCAGAGGGATCTGGACAGGCTGGATGGATGGGCTGAGGCCAACCGGATGAAGTGCAATAAGGCCAAGTGCCGGGTTCTACACTTTGGCCACAACAACCCCAGGCAACGCTACAGGCTTGGGGACGAGTGGCTGGAAAGCTCCCCCGCAGAAAAGGACCTGGGGGTGTTGATTGACAGCCGGCTGAATATGAGCCAGCAGTGTGCCCAGGTGGCCAAGAAGGCCAACGGCATCCTGGCTTGTATCAGAAATGGTGTGGCCAGCAGGAGCAGGGAGGTGATCATGCCTCTGTACTCGGCTCTGGTGAGGCCGCACCTCGAATACTGTGTTCAGTTTTGGGCCCCTCACTACAAGAAAGACATTGAAGTGCTGGAGCGTGTCCAGAGAAGGGCGACGAAGCTGGTGAGGGGTCTGGAACACAAGTCTTAATGAGGAGCGGCTGAGGGAGCTGGGGTTGTTTAGCCTGGAGAAGAGGAGGCTGAGGGGAGACCTTATCGCTCTCTACAACTACCTGAAAGGAGGTTGCAGAGAGGTGGGTGTTGGTCTCTTCTCCCAAGTGACTAGTGACAGGACTAGAGGAAATGGCCTCAAGTTGCGCCAGGGGAGGTTCAGGCTGGATATTAGGAAAAAGTTCTTTACTGAGAGAGTAGTGAAACATTGGAATAGGCTGCCCGGGGAGGTGGTAGAGTCACCCTCCCTGGAGGTATTCAAGGAGCGTGTGGATGTGGCATTGTGGGATGTAGCTTGATGGGCATGGTGCTGTGTGGTGTTGGATGGGTTGGTTTTTGGTGTGTTGTGGTTTGTTGTTGGTGGTGGTTTTTTTGGTTTTTTTTGTTTTTTTTTTTTTAAGGTTGGACTTGATGATCTTACAGGTCTTTTCCAACCTTAGTGATTCTGTGATTCTGTGATTCTGTGATTCGAGTCAAATTTTCTTCCACCTTTACTGCTGAGAAAGGTTAGCAATACATAAAGTTGTTCCTCCCACCGAGGAGTTAAGTTATCCTTTCTTTTGTGTACTTTTACCCAAATGTCATTCCCTAGATTGAAGGGGTGCAGAGCCCCTTCTAGAGGCATTGGTTCTATTAGCTGTGCCTGGGCCTGCCTGCATTTTAATAACTGATGAACCTCTCAAATATATCGGGTCATGTTTTCATTCCCAGCTACTAAAATTACATGAGCGTTGTATCAGTCTTTCAAATAGTATTTCATAGGGAGAGAGTTTTAATGTTTGTTGAGGTCTTTGTTAAATATTCATTAACGCTAAAGGTAGTGCCTGCAAGACACGGTTATTTATTGGGCTGCAGCCAAAGTTCCTCCTGCCAACCAGTTCCTCAGCGCTGTCAGGGCTAGTGCAGCAGTCCCAAGTGCCCTTGATGGTGATGCCTTTTTTCTATGGGAATCACGTATCGGTCAGGTAAAATAGGAAGGTTTTCCACACCTGCTGTCCATATTCCCTGGGAGTCTTTTGTGGCTTGTACCTTTTCCAAGAGTCAATTTCTTCAGCCGTAACATTCAAACGTATCTTTTCAGCAGCGAGTAACACCAGGTCGGACCGTTGGACTGCTTGTCAGCCCGGTGATTTGTACAGCAGTTGTGCTCTGGCTTCAGCAGCAATAGCTGTCAGACTACTTATTTCTTCTTTTGTCCTTCCAGTGGTATGGGCTGGCTGACGAATTGCAGCAAGATGGGACATTGGCACCTTGGGAGAAGAGGATGCAGAACAGGGAGTGGGGACTTGTCGTGGTTTAACCCCAGCCAGCAACTAAGCACCACACAGCCGTTTGCTCACTCCGCCCCTGCCCCAGCGGGATGGGGGAGAGAGTCGGTGAAGTGAGAAAGCTCGTGGGCTGAGGTAAGAACACTTTAATAAAAGAAATGAAATAAAATAAAATAATAATAATGACAATAATAATAAAAATTGTAATGAAAAGGAAAATAACAACAACAAAAAACCAAGAAAGACAAGTGATGCAAATGAAGACAATTGCTCACCACCCTCCGACTGATGCCCAGCCTGTCCCCAAGCAGCGGTCTCCTGGCTAGCTTTCCCCCTAGTTTATATACCGAGCATGACATCATATGGTACGGAATATCCCTTTGGTCAGTTGGGGTCAGCTGTCCTGGCTGTGTCCCATCCCAACTTCTTGTGTACCCCCAGCCTACTCTCTGGTGGGGTGGGGTGAGAAGCAGAAAAGGCCTTGACTGTGTGTAAGCACTGCTCAGCAATACCGAGAACATCTCTGTATTATCAACACTGTTCTCAGCGCAAACCCAAACCAGAGCCCCATACTAGCTACCATGAAGAAAATTAACTCTATCCCAGCCAAAAGGGACGGAGTACAGGACTGTTCTCAGAACTTCAGGTTTTCCGTAAGGATTTCTGTCGCTCCGGATATGTGGCTAACCTGAGAAGCTTGCTTCCCTTTCTCCCTCCCTCTGTCCCTCTTCGGGTTGCCAGCTAGGCTTCTGCCTGATGTGCAGAATGGAAATGCACGTCAGCAAGGTCCCACATTTCTCTGCCAGTGCCCTCGAGCCTTGGGCTGTCATCAGTGTCCTCACACATAAGTCATTTCAGGTGCTTTTACATGGAAGTCACTTTAGGTGGCCTTCTTTTTAGATAATTTTTGATTTTCAAAGACCCGTTTGTGTTAACAGCTTTGAGAGTTTAACTAAGGAGGAGAGCTCTTAGGAAGGTACATTTTCTTCCTTTCTTAAAGCAGACAAAGCAAAACTCTTCGAGGACAAGATTCTCTGCCCTACCTATGAGGTCCAGTTGCCCTTTATTTCCAGCTTGGACACCTCTTCTGAAGAAACTACCATTATCCATCAAATATTTGGGGGCTTCCTGACATCCAGAGGTACTTGTCCCCAACTATTGCTCTCTTTGGAATTGTCTGTGCCCTTCTGTCTGCCTGTGATAAACAGCTGTTTGTGTGACTGACATAGTAGGTGTGATGAGTGTAAACCGGCACAGTCACTCGACTTCCCCTATTGCTGAGCATTTCAATTTGCCTTCCAGTAACGTGCTTGAGCTGCAAAGCAGCTTCAGATTCCCATGAGGGCTTCCGGGATGTTCCTTTGGGTATAAAAGTAAAAGGGTTTGTAATTGTGCTTCAAGATGTCCCAAGGCCCCTGTAGCTTTCCGCAATCAATGCAGTTGGCTTAAAAAACGCGTACAGCGAATACAAGAGAGCTTGGTGGTGGGTGGGAAGTCGAAAGAACTGTATCCTTCTGGGGAGGCCATGGCAGTGGTCTCCCTGTAGGTGCTGGGTTTAAGCTGGACAAGCACGCATTATCGTCTCTGCACCCTTGACGTACTCTCACGCTTCTTCCCTTTGCCCTCCCTCAATACCAGTCTGGTGTTCCATTATTGAGACCAGTCTTGTCATTCATTATTGATGACCCTGCACACCACCAGTAGCTGAACCATGCAGTACCACAGAGAGGTAGCTCTTGATAGCCCTGGGAGTCCCTGGGAATTGAGGGAAAATTTCAGCATAATACCCTCTTCCTGACTCCATCTGGACACTGCTTGCGGGTTTTCAGTGGGTCCCCTCAGCGTCAGCTACCTGGATTTTTGTGCGAACTCCTAGTGTTTGGGCGAGGGCGTTTCCGTCAGCTCAGTGCTCTTCTTTCTCACTCCTCCAGGCAGCCTCATCCGTCACCGCAGCTTTGTGAAACCTGAGCAGCTGGATGGCGAAAACTGCTTTAAATGTAGCGAGATGATTATTAACAGCTAATTAATACTAGGTCCTGTGTGAAGGTGCTGCATGTCATCAAGCATAAGTCATCTTTTCCTGTAGGTTAGATGCACAATAATGACATGCAGCTTTTTTTTAATGTGGCCTTATGGTACTGAATAGCCTCAAGATAGCGTAAGGATGTGGGAGACATGAAAGCTTGCCTGGCCTTCTGGGGGCAAGATAGGGTGCATTTCAGTACTTGGCTCTGTGCTTGGTTTCAAGGTGTGACAAGATGCTTGCTGCCTCCAGGAGATTTGCAATCCATCACGTGCCCAAGGTTCTCACGGTGTGTCTGAAAAAGTTTGAAGATTTCACCGGTGGGAAGATCAGCAAGGTGTGTACACAATTGGAGTGCAACCTTTTCTCTGGTGCAGGAGATTTCCCAAAGCAGTATGCTTTTTCACAAAGCGTTCATGTTGAGGTTTTTGTGTTCCCTTCTGGGGGAGAGGAGAGTTCCTATGGAGAGACAAGCACACACTGTGCTCCAGCAAACCTGCTTTAGCCGAGAACAGTTTCCTGCCACCCAAACATTACATGTTGTTTCAGGGAAAACCCAAGTTTCCATGAGCCCCAAAGATGTATTTATACACCTCTGGCCCCTGGTCTTAGAAGGCTATTCCATGTAGTATTTCAGGATCATTTCTGAGCCCTCTTGGTCTCTCCATAGGTTGTAGAGAGTCCCGAGTACTAGGATCTTCAGCCATACACATACCAGACCGCTGGAGAACTGCTCCTCTACTCCTTATATGTTGTCATGGTGCATAATAATGGCAGCTGGCATGCAGGACACTATTACTGCTACGCAAAGCTAAAGAGCAACTCCTTTCCTAGCAAGGGAAAAATGTATCCTGGGGAAGAAAACTTTCATGGCAGTGTTCCTGGCAGCCAAGGTTTTGGGGGAGTAGGTCTCACAGAATCACTAAGGTTGGAAAAGACCTGTAAGAACATCAAGTCCAACCATCAACTAATACCACCATGCCCATTAAACCGTGTTGCACAATGCCTTGTCCACATATTCCTTGAACACCTCCCGTGATGGCCACTCCACCACTTCCCTGGGCAGCTTATGCCAGTCCCTTTACCAGCTGGATTGGCGTACTCTTGGTTCTGTAGTTTTCTGCCTGTGTTTTTGTGGAGAAACCATGCAGTTCATCTCCAGATATTGATGCCTTCTTTGCAGGTCAGCAATGGACTGTGGTACGAGGTGGACGATTCGCCTATGGTTTTTCGTGACATCGACACAGTTCTCAGGCAGCAAGCCTATTTACTCTTTTATTTCAGGTAAGAACAAGTATTTAACCGTATTCACAATACGTTCCCTTTTCCTGGTTTTGCTATTTTTCTTCTCATGCTCCTGAGTGTTTCTTTTTCTGTCACAGCAGACAATTACTACCTGCCTCATTTGGTGCTGTAAAACCTGAAGCGTCATTCCTCGTCTTTCCTTGCTGAGCTTTAGGCTTCTGCTCTGGTGTAAACTGCTACTTGTCTGCTATCTGAATCTGGCTAATGTTTTAAACTGAAAGAGGGTAGTTTTAGATTATATAGTAGGAAGAAATTTTTTATGGTGAGGGTGGTGAGACACTGAAGAGGTTGCCCAGAGAAGTTGTGGATGTCCCCTCCCTGGAAGTGTTCAAGGCTGGGTTGGATGGGGCTTTGAGGAACCTGATCTAGTGGAAGGTATCCCTGCCCATGGCAGGAGAGATGGAACTAGATGATCTTTAAGGTCCGTTCCAACCCAAACCATTTGACGATTCTATGATTCGATGAAATGGAGGCCGTAGGTGGTATAAAGACATGGTGTTCCTCTGAAACAGGCAGACCTGGTGGGAAGACCGCAATTGAATTTCCCATTTGTAGACTTGGTCACGGCTTCTCTCTGTCGTAGAAACTGCTCCAAGAAAATGACTGAACCCCAGAGGAGGCTGCAAGAACAGCCCTAAATGGAGATGACTCTTTTTTTTTCTCCAGGTGCTCTGATTTGAAAATTGGAGAAAGGGCTTCTTCCTCACCGGCACCATCACATGCCTGTTCCTTCCTCAGTCAGTGGGCGGACAGCAGCAAGCAAGCGAGTTCTGTGGGAGCACAGGGTCTGCCTCATCAGACTAAGATAACTCTGGGGAGGTGGGTCAGGGCACCAGATGGACAGTGGATTTCTTTCTGGGATCTTGGCATTGCGCTCTTTTCCCTCCCATGCTGCAGCTTTCTTCACAGTTGCAGCACGGCTCCCTCCCAAAACATCCCAACTAGATCCATCCCACTTGTCTGCTTTTGGCTATTCTGCCTTTGCAGCCCCCCAGGAGAGCCTTTGGGAGGCCCTTCGCTGTCCCTTCACAGGGCTTCTGGGGTTTGCCCACTGTTGTGATCCTTTCAGGAGGAAAGGGCAGGACCTTTTCACAGGTCTCTTTACAGGACATGGCAGTGGGCATGGAGGACTCTTCAGAGGACAGCAGCTCCTCCACAACAGCCAGCAGAAGCCAGCTAGCCTGGGCAGGTGCATGGGAGGCATCTGCAGGCTGGCTGTGAGCCATCTGGCCAGGCAGGCCCAGCATCGTCTCCTACGTGTCCAGAAGGCAACCCGAGTGCCCAGTCTGCTGTCAACCATTTGACCGTGTGCTGCACACCGTGCGAGAAGACAACAAAAAAGAGGTGCACAGATTCAGCCCTTCTTCCCGCTGCCAGAGGAATGGTGCAGGGAAAAGGCCTGAAGCAGATCCCCACAGTGGGGTAATGATTTCCGCAGCTGGTTCGTAGACACCAAGGACTACAACCACTCAGCCGAGAGGAGGAGGACAACCAATCCTCAAGTCGTGACCGTGCTCCCAGGGATGATGCAGCTCCAGAGCCCCCCAACACCAACTCCAAGCGCTCTCCCGCACCCAGGGCTGCTCGAGAGCAAACTCAGCTGAGGCACAGAGAGCAGAGCAGATCCCTGCTACAGGGCTATGACGGCCGCAGCTGGTTTGTGGTCTCCATGGACTATGATGCCTCAGCAGGGAGGAGGAGGAGGGTTTCAGTGCCCCAGAGATGCACGTTGGACAGACACTTGGTGCGCTGTGGTGGTGATGGGGGCAGACCCTGGATGAGGGAGGAGCACAGGGAAATGAGGAGGTCCCAGCATGCACACGGGTAGGATGACAGTGAAAAGGAGCTCTGTCAAGATGTTTTTTGCTGTTTCACATCTGAACTCAGACATCTGTGTGCATCAAAGTCAGCTTCCCCCCGCCCCCCCAGGCTGCACAGCTATTTGCCAGTGAAAGTGAGGTGGGCTAGCTGGTCTTTGGGATCAGTCAGCTCCTTGCTTTTTTAATAGTGTGCCTACACGATTCCTTTTTTCCACCTTTTCTTTCTCCCTGCTTCCCCCCAGATCCATTCTCTAGTAAAGATAATTTTGATTTGTCTTTCTGGACAGATCGTAGAGTAGGTAGATACAGGATATAAGTATAGGCTGGTCTATACCTTCAGAGCTGTAGGCTATGGGTAGAGTTACTGTTTTTTAATTACCATGTCTTTTCCATACTCTATAATAGAGAAGCATGTGGACAGCAGTGTAGTCCTCCTACTGAGAAGCTGGGCTCGGTCTAGAATGGCAAGGAGCTCACCCTGACTGATAGGGTAGGAAGTGCGACGGAAAAGGAGCACGGCAAAGAGAGCCGTTAAAGTGGCAACTGAAAGCCGGTCACTCCTGTATACAATGGGGGAAAGTGTGGGCTGGAGAGCCAGAGGGCTCTGCTGCTAACACTGGCAACAGGTCAGCAGAAGGTCCTCTTCAGAGAAGGTGTCATGCATTGGAGTCTTTCAAAAAGGCCTTTGTAACTGCTGTGAATTGGGGCCCTGTGACAATGAAGGTAAGGTCGTCAACCTGCAGCTCTGCAGCAGTTAAAACTACTACTGAAACACTTTTGATGGCAGATGCTGCTCTGTGGGTTTTGTTTTGGGTACTCATTTCATTGAGCTATAATAATTTCTTTGCAATTAGGTGATGGGGAACTTCTTGTACTGGTCTTCTCTTTCTGGAGTGCCTCCTGACATCCTTTGTTATCCAGAGCCTTCCCCTCTGTTGCCAAGATGAGCAATGGTCGTGATTTGGACTGAATCCTGTAACGACTTCTTCAAGTCTGATTTTCAAGGTCCAAAGCCTCATATTTATAGTCCAAAGCCTTATTTACAGGGTCCAAAGGCTCGCTTTCAGGCCCAAACCCTCATTTTTAGCTTCCAAAGGCTCCTTTTCAGGGACTAAAACCTCACTTTTAGACTTCAGTCTGCAATTGTGAGAGTCCACAGCCTTGTTTCGAGCCTCTGAAGACCCATTTTTAGGGTGCAAAGCCTTAGCTTTTGACACAGAAGCATCATTTGAGGGCACAAAATCTGATTTCAGGGTTCAAAGCCTCGTTTTCATTTCCAAAGGCCCCTTTTTAGGGACCAAGGCCCCATTTTGAAGGCCCAAACCCTCCTTTTCAGGGTTCAAACTTCTCTTTTAAACCTCAAAGCCTCAATTGTAGTGCCAAAGCCCTGTATTCGGGACCGAAGCTTCATTTCTTAGGGCCATAGAGGAACCAACAGGTTCCCCTCATTTTCAGGGTCCAAATCGTCATTTGTAGCATCTAGCCCATCCTTTTTAGTGTCCAAAGCATGCTTTTTAGGGCCAAAATCCTCATTTTGAGGGTCTAAACCTGTCTTTTATTACCCATAGCCTTTTTTTAGGGGCTACGGCTTCATTTATAGGCTCTAAACCCTCATTTTTAGAGCAGAAAGCCTCTGCAGAGCTCCTGGAGGAGAAACAGCTCAAGTACCTGATGCAGACGGAGCAGGCATGGAGGATCGGAGAGTGCTTGGCGGGGACAATCCCCAGCCCCCAGGGCCTGGGCTAGACAAGGGCTGCCCGGGCGATGGGTCACAGTGGGGCCCTTTGTGACCTCCCTTTGTGACAGCCCATGGTGCTCCATATAGCCAGCACAACCCCCATCCAGCAGTGTCCAGCAGGACGTTGACAGGACAGGCCAGGAGCATGGAGCTGGCGATGAGCCCCTGAGTGCAGCCCACAGTTTTCCCTTTTACCCCTGGCAGCCCCCCGGCGCCAAGGCTTTTCCTTGAGGCTTCCCCCTCCCCACCCACAACCCTTTACTCCATCGCACAAGATGGCAGAGAGACCTTCCAGCCGTCCCAGGGTGGCCTGGGAGGAGGTGGGGGCTCCCAAGGAGAGCAGCTCTCCACCAGAGCCCTACAAGCTGTGCATGGTCCAGCCGCTGCAGATCGGTGAGTGAGTGGCCTCCGGGCTGGGAGTAGGGCCAGGGCCAGTGAACGCACCCTGCTTGATGCCAGAACCCCCTTTCCCCAGCATGCTGGCAGCGGGGGTCCGGTGGGCATGGGGCACGGAGAAATGCTAGGTCAGCTCGGGGCTGGAGCCAGCCCAAGCACAGCCTTCCCCAGGGTGGGAGAGAGAGCTCCTGCTCCGGGGGATGGGCAGCGGGAGGCAGCTGGGCTGGCAGAAACCAGTGATGCTGCGGGACGGGGACCTTTCCAGCCCATCTGGAAGCGAGTTCCTCAGCCCAGTGAACTCGGGGCTTTCCCCGCCGCATCGTGCTGCAGCATCACAGCCCTTTTACCGGGCACCCTCAAGCCCAGACACCCCCAGGGAGACTGTGCCAGGGGAGCGGACACAGGGCTGGCTGGAGAGCAGAGCTCCTCCTTCCGCTCTCTCCTGCCTTGGGGCCCTCTCTACAGCCCTCCCTGCTCTCCTCCTTGACTAGTTGGCAGCTGGTTAGCCGTCTATGAAGAGGAGAAGGAAACCGTGCGCTGCATCCAGGCTTTTCTCAAGAGCGCAGAAAGGGTAACTGTTGTTATTTCCTTGGCAGCTACGCCTGCATCTCCTGACAGCCCCCCCAACTTTGCTGCCTGCTGCCAGGCTGCTGGCTGGCTGCTGGCTGGGCAGAGCGGCTCCCCTGCCCAGGTCTCCCACGAGGCACTGCTCTGGTCGTGCTGGCTACGTGTCTCCCCCTCTCACGCTCCCCCTTTGTCTCCCTGTCCTCCGGCTGCCAGGCCCAGGCCCAGAAGATGCGTTTTCTCGAGAGCATCCGCATGCTGTGCAGAGCTGCCAGGCACAAGGGCTTGTGGCAGGGCCTGGATGTCTTCTGCCACAGAAACAAGCTGGCAGAGAATATCAAGGTGAGGGGACACCTTCTGGCGGGTCTGGGGAAGGGGGCAAGGTCCCCAGGCATGAGCATGCTGTGACAACAGTGCTGAAGTGGGGAAGGGGTGGTGGCAAGCGTGCATGGATACCAGGCTTCCTTCGAGGGGACTCAGGTGCCACTGAGAAACCCTGCCAGTGGAGACCCTAGCCCCAGGAGTGGAAGGGGGCATTCTGGGGCCAGCACCAGGGTGGGGACAGAGGGGCTCCGCTAGCCCTGCCGAGCAGTACCAGGTTTGCTGGCTATGGGTGCTGGCGGCTGACTCCTGGTTGTGCTCTACAGGCGCTGCTGCAAGAGGAGCCCAGGGACCACCTGCGCACGGCAGTGCCGCAGCAAGCCATGCTTGCCATCGCTGCCTTGAGGTACCTGCCCAGTCCCTGCTTTGCCTGGCACCTCTCCACAGCCAGCAGCCCTGCGCCAGCCCAGGGGGTGTCCCCCATCTGGGCAGAGTCAGAGGGTGCCGCCTGCAGAGCCTCTGCTCTCCCCTGCTCGGGGCTTGTCTGCAGGGTGGGAGTTATGAGGACTGTCCTCTGGCCCAGGCCAGAGTCAGGGAGGGAGGAGGTGCTTCCGGGCAGGGCTGTCCCCACAGCCTCCATCCTTCCCAGGGACCCCTTCCCCAGAGGTGCCTGGAGGCACCGCTCCCAGCACCTTTGTCTGAGAGGCCCCTCTCTCTCTTTGCAGCGCAGTGGAGACGGTGCTGGAGGGCAAAAAGAAGCACCTCTTACGGGCCTGCTTCAGCGGTGTCTTCTGGCTTCCTCCAAAAGAGGACATGCAGGGCCTGGACACTTCCCTCTACCACAAGGTAAGTGCTGGGTGAGGACCTCTGGGGCCCCCTGGCTGCCCTGTGCCAAGACATGACCAGACATGCAAGGCAGGGCAGACTCTCAGCTTTGCTTTCCCACCCTCATTCTTTGCCCCCTTGCTGTGGGCCCGGCCACATCTAGTGCCGCAGGCTGCGCTGCCCACAGCAGCTTGTCTGCCCTGAGGCCTCTCACGGGCACCGCCAGGCGGTGTGGGTGTCCTCCCCTTGCACGGGGAGTTCCGATCCATCTCCTGGGGGTGAGAGGGACCACTGAAAGACTGCCACCACCATTTTGCCTCCCTGCAGACCCTGCAAGCCATGGACAGCATGCTGCAGACGTTGGTCCTCAGCTCTCCGGCCTCCAGCCTCAGCAAGGAGCTGCAGAATATCTTGCAGGTCTGGCACAGGCAAAGCACGGGGTTGGCAGGGGCTGTTCTTCCCCCTGGAGGGCAGAAAGTGTCCACTCTTGAGCAGACAGTCCCCACCCCAGTCCCATGCACAGAGCACACTGCAGGGAGGGTATGGACCTCCCATTGGGGGAGCAAGGGGTCACCCGTTGTGCTCTTCTGGAGCCCAGTGTCACCTGGCTGCTGTCAAAGTCCCTTTCCCCTCCACAGAATCCTCTTGTGTCACAGCAAAGCCTTGCCCATGGCACGTCTGGGACAGCTCTGCCCCTGCCAAGATCTCCTTGAACCAGGGCAGTGGGAGGAACTTGACCCCTTTGATTTAGGCATCGCTGCGGTCCCCCTGCCTCGCAGCCCCTGTGCTTTCCTCCCCAGACCTGAATGGGGCAAAAACCCATGGGGACCTGCCCAGCCTGCAACGGGGAGTCTGGCCCTAAAGCTCTGTTCTCCCGGCTTCCCAGGGACCGTGTCCCCATCCCCCATTGCAGATCCCCGGGGAGGCTCCTGTCTGCAAGCCCTGCCTTCTGGGGCAGGGCATGGAAAGGAGCAGAGGCTGCTCGGGGTGGCATCTGCCTACCTGCCTGGCCACGAGGTTGGCCTGGGAGATTTGTGCCAAGCCTGCGGGGATGCTCAGGGCAGGAATTGAATGACAGGCTTTGCTCAAGCTTGGAGGAAGCCTGGTGTGACTGGACAAGTCCAGCCGAGAGATCAGCAGTGCTGCTTGTGCTGGCACGGGTGTCAGCTCCCAGGGCACACTGACAGCATCTCTCCTCCCAGATGCTGCTGACCTTCACCAAGTCCCACAGCGCGGCGGTGCGTGAGAGGGCCGTGGGGAGGATTGGGATGCTGAGCTATTTGCTGGCCAACTATTCCTCACTGGAGGTAAAGAGCCAAGCCCCCTCCAGCCAGGCCGTCTCCCCTTCCCTGCACACCAGAGCAGCCTGCGGCTTGGCAGTGCCTGCGAGGCAAGCCGGGGCACAGGTTAGGACACTCAGCAAGGCTCTGCCCTGAAGCGGGGCTCTTGGTCCCTCCTTTCGCCATGGTCTTCTCTCCCCAGTCCCCTCTCTGCCAGAAGCCAGCTCTGACCCCAGTCCTGCGCAGGACGGGACTGCCCCCCGAGCATGGAGGGAGCCAAGGCCTGGCAGCGCTCTCTGCGCAGGGATGCTGCCCAGCTCTAGCTGCTTTGGGAGCTGGGGCCGGCAGGGCCCTGCAAAGCTCTGACTCACTGGGCATCCAGCCCAGGCAGACTCTTTGGTTGACGGCTTTGGCCCAAGCTGCTGCCCCTCAGCCCTTCTGATGCTCTGCCTCCCTCGCCCAGGCCTGGCACCCCTTTGGAAGAGAGGACAGCCCTGCCTGCTACGGAGACATCCATATCCCCATCCTGGGACAGCTGCTGGGACGTCTCATCCTTCTCAGCTCCTGTAAGGACGAAAAGATCAACTGTGTGGCTTTGGATGCTCTTCACCACCTCTTCAGATTCATCCTGCAGCAAAGAGGTAGGAGAAGCTGTGGGGGACAGTGTCCCTCCACACACACACATCTCTTGATAGGTGTCTCTGTTTTTCTGAGCATTGTGATGGACCATTCTTGTGCTTGGTGGAGGCTTTGCATGAAAGTTGGCCAGCTTCTCTGGCCTCTTTTGCCCTTCACAGCTGCTTTCCGTAGGATCCCAACTCTATCATTTTGCTGCAGACGCTGAATGCTCACCTGAAGTCCAGGATCTGTTCTGTGCTGCTCTCCTTCCTCACTCCTCTTAGGATCTCAAACCTGGTGGTTTTGTGGGCTCTGCAGCTACCATTGATTACCGTGTCCCAAACCCACTTCTTCCCTACCAATGAAGAGCAGATTCAGCTGGGCATCATGCTAGCTAGTCCCTCCAGTGCCTGTAGAAAGAAGCTGTACCTTCTCCTAATCCTTCCCCATCATTCCTGAGGACTCTTCCCACCTTGTTCCCATCGCCTATCACCATTTGCTTTACACTGCTGTCCACCGCCTCCTCCCCTGACTGGGGGTCATAACCTCCCTCTTCAGCCATTCCTAGTTCTAAGCTCTTTTCGCTGTTTGGGAAGCTTGTTGACAAAGATGCTGTGTCTTACTGACTCTTCTGTGTTTCCGGACTGTTTAGGCAGGACGCTGCCAGAGGATAGTGCACAGGCCCAAAGGGTTTTGGAAGCTGAGAACACCTCCCGGCTTTCTTCAACCAGAACCAGCGACATTACTGTGGTAATGAGCTCCCCCCGCCCTGCCTTGCAGGGACCCTTGTCGGTGGCACCAGCAGGGGACTTGTGTGAGCAAAGGGACCCAGAATCAGTGGGGCTGGTATGCTCTCTGTGTCCCTGCTGAGAGGGTTCCTGCTGTCCCCAAGCATGGACTATGTGAGGGCAGACCTCCAGTGTCCCAGCAGCAAATCACCCCTCCTGGCCACCAGCGAGCCCTGGTTCTCTGTAAGGCCAGCAGACTATGCCCATGACCCCAACCCTCCTCCTTCACCCTGGCGACCCTCTGCTCTCATCCCCTCCCCTCCAGTGACTGCAGCCCCTGCTTCCAGCTTTCCTGTGGGCACTGCTGACAGCGCTGCTGGGCATCTCTCGCTAGAGCTGCTGACATGGCTCAGCTAAGCAGCACCATGAGGGCCTTTGGTGTGGTATGTCTTCTTTCCTTTCCTTCCTCCTGTAGGCATTTGGAAAATACCTCCGGCCTTTTGAGAGGACAGATGTCATCCTCACGGTCATCGAGGCCATGACAGACGCCAGCATTTATGACAAGGAGGGGGCCAGCAGCATGCTGGATGAGGCCATGAAAGACCCTGACTCCTGGCTGATGGACGTAAGTGGCCTGTGGCTGGATTGCCCTGCCTGTGAGCCCTTTCAGGGGTTGTTGTTCTTCCCTCCCTTCCTCCCTGCCTCTCTTCCTCCCCGCAACCCTCCATCCCTCCCTCCCAAGGCCCAGTGTCTTGCGCAGCTGAAGCTATCTTAAGCAAGCAGAGATGGATGGGAAGGGCAGCAGTTTCAGTGGCAGCAGCTGGGGAAATGGCTGTACTCCAGTGGCTGCACATCACCCTCCAGGTGCCAAAGATCATGAGCGGCATCCATGGAAACCTGGAGCGCGTCCGCAAGGCTCCAGCGCGGCACAGCATGGACTCACTCCTTCTCCTGCTGACCAACCAGTGCCCCAGGGAAGTGGTCAGGAGCCTGTTGAAGTACTCTCCACCAGCTGACAGGTACGAGCCCCGACAGCCTTGAGGGCTTGTTCCATGTGGGGAAAGGGGCCCGGAGACTCATGGAAAACTGCAGGACACCCCCGAGCAGCAGGGCCCTCCATCCCATCACGCTTCCCAGCCCCACTGGATCAGCCAGGCCTGCAGCAGCCAAAGCTGGCCAAGCCAGCCCACAGCCCCGCCACCACGCTCCTCCCTGCCCCATGGGGAACACCACCTCAGCCCTCTGCTGACTGCATGGGCATGGACCCTGGGCATCCCAAGCAAGGGGGGGCTGGCAGGGCAAGGGCTGCAGCACCACCTGGGTCCAGTGGGGCTGGCCCGAGCCCGGCGCAGGGGCCAAGGCAGCCCTGCTGATGGAACGCTCTGGCTTGCAGCGCTGCCCTGGCCATGTGGGAGGTGATGTTCTCCCTGCCCCAGCCTTTGGAGAAGGTCTTGAGGGAGCTGCGCAGCGAACTCCAGAACCAGCGGGGGCGCAGGCTGTTCAGCACCGTCGTAGAGGACATCTGCATCCTCCACTTAGCTGTAAGTGACCAGGCCAGGCCTTGTTCCCCTGCAGGGCTGTGCATGCCCTATCCCCTCCCATCTGCTCAATCACTCCTTAGAGACATGAGAGCAAGAGGCTGACGATGGTCAGAGGGCAGGAGCAGCCGACACAGACACCGTGCGGTGTGCGGTGAGGCGCAGGGCATGGCGGGGCCAAGTGGCCCTCCACAGGCAGAGCTGCCCCCAGGATGGGCTTTCTGGCCCCAGTGCCCTTTGCCTTGAGCTGCTAGTGGGAACCAGGAACCACACGGTGCGGGGAGCCCTGCAGGCTCTGCCAGTTTCTCACTGCTGTCTTTGTTTCAGCTGCTGGCCGCCAGCGATATTCCATCAGAGGATTTTGCTGCCATGTACAGTGTCTGGATGTCTCTGAGGCATCCAAGTCTGGAGATACTGTCGCTGGTGCTCCGAGGCCTCGTCACGCTGTCGCAGAGACCTGACATGGTGAGTGGGGCATAGTCAAGTGGAGCCATGTTGGCTGCCTGGGGCTGGGGCAGTGGGTAATGTGGTGGCTTAGCCTTGGCTGGGACTCAGGAGGTGGGGTGACATCTCCAATCACCCTCCTTGCTATGGAGGGGCCTGGTGGGTGCCTGGGGAACCCTCCAGGCACAGATGGTTACCAACCCATCTGCCCTTTGGGCCGGTCAGAAAAGGGGGTGGCTGAGCAGGGGACACAGAGTTGTTGTTATCCTACCCTCCCTTCCTTCTCCCCACTCTCCCTGCATCACCATCAGTGCACCCGTGGCCACTGCCTGCCAGGAGGCTGCTGCAGTGACTCCTGTGCCCGCTGTCAGGAAGCCAGACGGGAGGCTGGTTCTCAGTGACCAGAGCATTTTTGCCAAGGTGGTCGTTCACCGCTTCACAAAAAGGGAATGGCGTGTTTCATACAGGCAAGAAAAATGCAGGTCCTGCTGGAAGACATCATGGAGACCTTGCACTATGCCAATGAAGATATCCAGATGAAGGCCCTGCTTGTCTTCAGAAACATGCTGGGCCATATGACAAGGAAGGAGGCCAGCCCCATCTCTCTGCAGCTGGTGGATGAGCTTCTGCCGCTCTTCAACAATGTAAGGCTGCTATAGGAGCCTGAGCACGCTGCAAGGAAAGCTGCCTGTCAGCCCAGCCCTGCAGTCAGCACTCGGGCAGGGCTGCTCCCCTCCTCGCTCCCCTGGACTCTGCAGCCCAGCACAGCTTTTTCCTGACAGGTTGATGCCTCTGGGCGACCTGAGGCCCTGTGCTGGGGCATAGCAGGCCAAGAGCGGCTCTCAGAGCCCCGAGGCCTCCCCCAGCTGCTCTGCAAGCCAGGACCAGACGTTCTCCCCAGGTGCTGTGGTAGGGGGGGCTGAGGCTGAGCCAGTGGCGTGTGCCCCGGAGGCATTGCTGAGGGCCAGCCTGGTAGTCTCAGCCCGTCCCTGGGGAGCTCTGTGCTGGCATGGCTGGTGTGGCTGGTGGTGAATGCTGGGTGGCTGGGGGAGCACTTGGGGGCACCACCTGACGGAAACCTCTTGCGTGGCCTTTCACAGGCCCGGGGCCATTAAGCCACTGCTGCAGATCTGGCCCACAGCTCCTGTGTTCAGAATCCGACTCCGGAGCATCTCCCCTCACGTCAGCCACGCTAATGCTCTTGCTCACCATGGGCAGGGAGTGGCTGTTGCTGAAGTCCCCCTGTCCTCCTCTCTACCAGGAGTCCAGCCAGGTGCAGGAGCTCTCCATGAGCCTCTTCAAAGATGTGATGAAGACTGTGGTGTGGAGAAGCAAGAATAAGATGAAGAAGAAAGTGCAGAGGGTCCTGGTCCCACTGTTCCTCCATATGAACGACCAGATCGAGAGCGTGTCCAAGGTGCAGTGACCAGAGACTAGTGTTGCAGGGAAGGGCGTGCTGACACCATGGGGGTGGCCTGGGCATAAGGGGCAAGGGCTGCTGGATGCGAGAGTCTGGGAATGTGTGTCACCCTGGCGTCCCACTGCTCCCCTCTTTCCCTGCACTGGTCCCACCACTGCCTTCCTTCTTCCCCCCTGCTGCCTGCTGCAGAGGTGGGCAGGGAGGTGGGGGCCCCTCCCAGCCCCACTCTCCCTATTCAGCCCTCCTCCAGCACAGCCCCTTGGAAGGGTGCCTGCAGACCCATCACAAGCAGGGCTGGAGAACCTGGCACAGACATTTCCCAGACCTGCCCTGCCCGGTCCAGCAGGGCTCAACAGCAAGCCATGGCCACCGATCACGAGTCCCTACAGGCTTCCCAGCTGTCCCTGCAGGTGTGGGAGGCCAGGGCTTTGAGTCCCAACCCCTGTGTCCCAGGGCTGTGCCCAAGAGACCCCCAGAGGTTTGGGCCAGAGCATGTCCAAGCTCCCTGAGGGCAGGATTGCTGCAGAAACAGAGCCCTGCTCACCCAGGTCCCCTTGCATGGGGCCGGCGAACTTGGTTTGCACAGAGAGGTGCAGTGCCCACAAGGGGTGGAAAGGCAGCTTGTCCCCCAGCCTGGGGCAGGGAGAGTGGTTGGAAGGGAGATGCAGCCGGAAGGGGACTGGCCCTGCGTCCCAGGATCAAAGCTCTGCCCACCTGGAGCCTGGGCATGATGGAGCTGGGGCAGCCCCAGCTGGGGAGCCAAGTGTCCTGCTGGGGGATGCCCATGGGAGGTGCTGCTGGCTGCGTTTTCCCTGGTTCCTCTGGGACTCCAGCCCTCACTGCCTACAGCCATGACCTTGAGGACCTCTGTTCTGCTGGCTGGCAGCATGAGATACCTGAGGTGCTGGCTGCCCCGTGTCCCTGCCCTGGACATTGAACCCAGTTCAGACTCTCTCCCCCACCACCTCTTCCCCTAAGGGGCTGGAAACAGCTCAGAGCCGGGCCAAGAGGAGGTCTCCTTCCCTGGGCTGTGGTGCCATCTCCCAGCCTCTGCTTCTCTGCAGGCCTCTAGGGAAGCCCTTCTAGCTGCTGCGGAGCTCCTGGAGCAGAAACAGCTCAAGTACCTGACCCAGACAGAGCAGGCATGGAGGATTGGAGAGTACTTGGTGAGGATAACCCCCAAGCCCCAGGGCCTGGGCTGGATGAGGGCTGCCCCACGTGCCCGTGGGGAGGGCTGTGCAGCTGTGTCTAGCCTGCTCTGTTCCGGCCTGGAGCCTACATCCTGGAGCTGCATCCTCCTTCCTTGCCTTCTAGCACGGACCCCCCAGGGGCTTTTCTCCAGGCCCCTCTCCCCTCCCTGCCCCAGGTACTGAAGGAGACCCCAGCCCATCTGGGCCCTTGCAGCAATATGGAGGGGTCTCAGTACCTCCGGGCCCCCTGTGCCTGTGGCTCTCTCTGAACCTCAGCCCCACAGGGCTCCTGGCTGGGTGACAGGAACGGCCTGGAGGGGAAGGGGGTGCTGGCAGGAGGGACTGATCTGGCCAACTGGGAAGGGTCTGTACCAGCCCTGTGTCCTTGTGCTCTCTCTAGCTGGTGCAAGACAGGAGCAGGGTGGAAGAATACCTGCATCAGAGCATGCCGTACTTGAAACACGGTCAGGCCACCATGCGAGAAGAAGCCGTCAGGTTCATCGGTGAGCCACAGCCCCTGGGATCCCTCTTCTGGCGGTCTGGCTCCAGTCCCAGCCACTGCACTGGCAGCAAGTCGCAGCCCTGTGGCTGCCAGAGTTGGCTCCCAGCTGTCCTGTGCAGGGCCTGGGTAGCCAAGGGACTCTGTGCCTTCCTCTGCCACTCCTGCCCGTGCAAGTGAGCTTGGTGGCAACCTTGCTCAGTCCCACCGCCCTTGGGTACTGTCCTCCCCCGGGGTCAGCCCTGCTGAGGGGGAGGAGGGTGTGTGCAGCTGAGCTGGCAGGGCTGAGGGCTATGCTGCTGGGAGCATGCTGGGAAGTGGGAGATCTGACGAGAGCTCTGTGCCTAGGGCTTGCCACACGGCACCTCGGAGGCCAAAGTGAGGAGAAGCTGCATAAAATCTGTGATGGTGAGTAGGGGCAGTGCTGGTGGGGCTGGGAACAGACCTAGGACGGGCGCTGCGATGCCTTGCCCCGCTCCAGAAAAACACTTCAGGAACAGGAGAACATCTCAGGGGCATTTGGAGCAGCAGCTTCCGGCTGATCCCTTTGTCCCACCTGCTCCTTCTGGCCAGGGAAAGAGATGGGTGGGTCTGGCATGCTCTGGAGGGGATGCCTGGGGGTCTCTGCAGACAGGGGGCTTTCATCTTGTCTCTTTCTTTCTGTTGCAGCCCTCAAGCACTTGGAGAAAGACACTGACCTCTCAGTCTGTTCCCTCGTGGCTCAGACCATCCTCATCCTGCGATCTCCAAGGGAGCAGCCAACATCACGATGGACCCTGCAAGTGCTGTGCTGCTGGCCCTGCAAAGCCAGGGAGAGGCAGAGCTCTCCTGGGGAAAATTGCTGACTTTGATTAAAGATGGATCAACACGCCCAGTCTCATAGCATCCTTCACACAGGGAGCACCCTGAGCATGCTGAGCCGACAGGGTCATTGCTGGCGTCTTCTGCTGCCTGAAGGACAGCTCATCCCTCAGCGCACCCTGGCTGCTGTCTTGTTTGACAAGTTTACCCCTCGGCTAGGCTTTCCCAAAAAGTAGCTGTGTTTGTTCACTCCCTGGGGTAGTCTTTTATTTAGGGGGACAGAAGGCAAAGGGGAAATGGCAGCCCCACGAGGAAGCACAGTTGCCCGGAGAGTTGCCCGATGCCCTTCCTTTCCAGCAGCCCATGGCAGCACAGCACACGCTGATCCAGGGCGTCCTTGGTCAAAGCCCCAGCTGCCCCGCTAGATCACAAAATCCCAGAGGAGAGAAGCTTTAGGCAACCTGCCCCTTCCTGAGACATCCCAGGGCACGAAAAGGCATCCATGCCCTGCCGAGCTGGTAAGACTTATTCGTCCGGGTGTGCAGAGGTGGCCAGCTCCTCCATGCTCTGGGATGGCATACCCTTGCCCGTGCGCCAGGGGAAGTTCCCCTGTTCCTGAGTCCAGAGTTCTGACCTGGAAAGCCCCATTTTTAGGGGCAAAATCCGCGTTTTTAGGGTCTAAACCTGTCTTATGTTACCCATAGCCTCTTTTTAGGGCCCACAGTTTCATTTTTAGGGTCTAAACCCTCACTTTTAGGGCAGAATGTCTCCTTTTAGGGTCCAAAGCTACATTTATAGCATCCAAAGCCTCATTTTTACTTTCCAAAGTCTTAGTTTTGGTTTCCAAAGCCTCATTTTATGCTCAAAGGCCTCATTTTTATGGTCCGAAGTGTTACAGATTTACGCATGCTGGTGACCGTAACAGGGTCTGACCCTAGGATCCCGCTGAAAGTGCAAGGTCCAAGTGAAGGTTTCCAATTACTTTTTCGTTAGTTCACAGGTTACAGCTCGAGCTTGTGCCTCCGGAGAGGGACCCATACCCCAGATTATTATCTACCCCTCAATTATATCCGTACCACCCATCACCAACCCACATGTCCAATCACTTTATTCTGGTCGGTGGTCTCTTGATTTCTTATTGGTTTTCACTGTTGCTGGGCTGGCCTTCTTCTGAAGTTACTTCATTCTCTTGGAATTGTCTCCTTGGTCCTCATCTTCTTCATTCTGCTTGTATCTGCCGGATTCAGTGAGTTCTTTGTTAGCTGCATTAGTTTTATGAAAAAATTGAGTCTTGGTCAGCTCTTGCGGACTAAGGCCTCAGCTACTTTAGCTGCTAATGCTAAGCCACTAATGTTAAACGAGACTATTGAGAGAGAGGAATACATTTAATCAAATTTCTTCTCTAACACTGCTTCCACTTCCAGACCAGCTTCAGCTTTCAGGTGGGAGTGATTGAGGGTAGGAAGGCTCTGCAGAGGGATCTGGACAGGCTGGATGGATGGGCTGAGGCCAACCGGATGAAGTGCAATAAGGCCAAGTGCCGGGTTCTACACTTTGGCCACAACAACCCCAGGCAACGCTACAGGCTTGGGGACGAGTGGCTGGAAAGCTCCCCCGCAGAAAAGGACCTGGGGGTGTTGATTGACAGCCGGCTGAATATGAGCCAGCAGTGTGCCCAGGTGGCCAAGAAGGCCAACGGCATCCTGGCTTGTATCAGAAATGGTGTGGCCAGCAGGAGCAGGGAGGTGATCATGCCTCTGTACTCGGCTCTGGTGAGGCCGCACCTCGAATACTGTGTTCAGTTTTGGGCCCCTCACTACAAGAAAGACATTGAAGTGCTGGAGCGTGTCCAGAGAAGGGCGACGAAGCTGGTGAGGGGTCTGGAACACAAGTCTTATGAGGAGCGGCTGAGGGAGCTGGGGTTGTTTAGCCTGGAGAAGAGGAGGCTGAGGGGAGACCTTATCGCTCTCTACAACTACCTGAAAGGAGGTTGCAGAGAGGTGGGTGTTGGTCTCTTCTCCCAAGTGACTAGTGACAGGACTAGAGGAAATGGCCTCAAGTTGCGCCAGGGGAGGTTCAGGCTGGATATTAGGAAAAAGTTCTTTACTGAGAGAGTAGTGAAACATTGGAATAGGCTGCCCAGGGAGGTGGTAGAGTCACCCTCCCTGGAGGTATTCAAGGAGCGTGTGGATGTGGCATTGTGGGATGTAGCTTGATGGGCATGGTGCTGTGTGGTGTTGGGTGGGTTGGTTTTTGGTGTGTTGTGGTTTGTTGTTGGTGGTGGTTTTTTTGTTTTTTTTTTTTTTTTTTTTTTAAGGTTGGACTTGATGATCTTACAGGTCTTTTCCAACCTTAGTGATTCTGTGATTCTGTGATTCTGTGATTCGAGTCAAATTTTCTTCCACCTTTACTGCTGAGAAAGGTTAGCAATACATAAAGTTGTTCCTCCCACCGAGGAGTTAAGTTATCCTTTCTTTTGTGTACTTTTACCCAAATGTCATTCCCTAGATTGAAGGGGTGCAGAGCCCCTTCTAGAGGCATTGGTTCTATTAGCTGTGCCTGGGCCTGCCTGCATTTTAATAACTGATGAACCTCTCAAATATATCGGGTCATGTTTTCATTCCCAGCTACTAAAATTACATGAGCGTTGTATCAGTCTTTCAAATAGTATTTCATAGGGAGAGAGTTTTAATGTTTGTTGAGGTCTTTGTTAAATATTCATTAACGCTAAAGGTAGTGCCTGCAAGACACGGTTATTTATTGGGCTGCAGCCAAAGTTCCTCCTGCCAACCAGTTCCTCAGCGCTGTCAGGGCTAGTGCAGCAGTCCCAAGTGCCCTTGATGGTGATGCCTTTTTTCTATGGGAATCACGTATCGGTCAGGTAAAATAGGAAGGTTTTCCACACCTGCTGTCCATATTCCCTGGGAGTCTTTTGTGGCTTGTACCTTTTCCAAGAGTCAATTTCTTCAGCCGTAACATTCAAACGTATCTTTTCAGCAGCGAGTAACACCAGGTCGGACCGTTGGACTGCTTGTCAGCCCGGTGATTTGTACAGCAGTTGTGCTCTGGCTTCAGCAGCAATAGCTGTCAGACTACTTATTTCTTCTTTTGTCCTTCCAGTGGTATGGGCTGGCTGACGAATTGCAGCAAGATGGGACATTGGCACCTTGGGAGAAGAGGATGCAGAACAGGGAGTGGGGACTTGTCGTGGTTTAACCCCAGCCAGCAACTAAGCACCACACAGCCGTTTGCTCACTCCGCCCCTGCCCCAGCGGGATGGGGGGGAGAGAGTCGGTGAAGTGAGAAAGCTCGTGGGCTGAGGTAAGAACACTTTAATAAAAGAAATGAAATAAAATAAAATAATAATAATGACAATAATAATAAAAATTGTAATGAAAAGGAAAATAACAACAACAACAAAAAACCAAGAAAGACAAGTGATGCAAATGAAGACAATTGCTCACCACCCTCCGACTGATGCCCAGCCTGTCCCCAAGCCGCGGTCTCCTGGCTAGCTTTCCCCCTAGTTTATATACCGAGCATGACATCATATGGTACGGAATATCCCTTTGGTCAGTTGGGGTCAGCTGTCCTGGCTGTGTCCCATCCCAACTTCTTGTGTACCCCCAGCCTACTCTCTGGTGGGGTGGGGTGAGAAGCAGAAAAGGCCTTGACTGTGTGTAAGCACTGCTCAGCAATACCGAGAACATCTCTGTATTATCAACACTGTTCTCAGCGCAAACCCAAACCAGAGCCCCATACTAGCTACCATGAAGAAAATTAACTCTATCCCAGCCAAAAGGGACGGAGTACAGGACTGTTCTCAGAACTTCAGGTTTTCCGTAAGGATTTCTGTCGCTCCGGATATGTGGCTAACCTGAGAAGCTTGCTTCCCTTTCTCCCTCCCTCTGTCCCTCTTCGGGTTGCCAGCTAGGCTTCTGCCTGATGTGCAGAATGGAAATGCACGTCAGCAAGGTCCCACATTTCTCTGCCAGTGCCCTCGAGCCTTGGGCTGTCATCAGTGTCCTCACACATAAGTCATTTCAGGTGCTTTTACATGGAAGTCACTTTAGGTGGCCTTCTTTTTAGATAATTTTTGATTTTCAAAGACCCGTTTGTGTTAACAGCTTTGAGAGTTTAACTAAGGAGGAGAGCTCTTAGGAAGGTACATTTTCTTCCTTTCTTAAAGCAGACAAAGCAAAACTCTTCGAGGACAAGATTCTCTGCCCTACCTATGAGGTCCAGTTGCCCTTTATTTCCAGCTTGGACACCTCTTCTGAAGAAACTACCATTATCCATCAAATATTTGGGGGCTTCCTGACATCCAGAGGTACTTGTCCCCAACTATTGCTCTCTTTGGAATTGTCTGTGCCCTTCTGTCTGCCTGTGATAAACAGCTGTTTGTGTGACTGACATAGTAGGTGTGATGAGTGTAAACCGGCACAGTCACTCGACTTCCCCTATTGCTGAGCATTTCAATTTGCCTTCCAGTAACGTGCTTGAGCTGCAAAGCAGCTTCAGATTCCCATGAGGGCTTCCGGGATGTTCCTTTGGGTATAAAAGTAAAAGGGTTTGTAATTGTGCTTCAAGATGTCCCAAGGCCCCTGTAGCTTTCCGCAATCAATGCAGTTGGCTTAAAAAACGCGTACAGCGAATACAAGAGAGCTTGGTGGTGGGTGGGAAGTCGAAAGAACTGTATCCTTCTGGGGAGGCCATGGCAGTGGTCTCCCTGTAGGTGCTGGGTTTAAGCTGGACAAGCACGCATTATCGTCTCTGCACCCTTGACGTACTCTCACGCTTCTTCCCTTTGCCCTCCCTCAATACCAGTCTGGTGTTCCATTATTGAGACCAGTCTTGTCATTCATTATTGATGACCCTGCACACCACCAGTAGCTGAACCATGCAGTACCACAGAGAGGTAGCTCTTGATAGCCCTGGGAGTCCCTGGGAATTGAGGGAAAATTTCAGCATAATACCCTCTTCCTGACTCCATCTGGACACTGCTTGCGGGTTTTCAGTGGGTCCCCTCAGCGTCAGCTACCTGGATTTTTGTGCGAACTCCTAGTGTTTGGGCGAGGGCGTTTCCGTCAGCTCAGTGCTCTTCTTTCTCACTCCTCCAGGCAGCCTCATCTGTCACCGCAGCTTTGTGAAACCTGAGCAGCTGGATGGCGAAAACTGCTTTAAATGTAGCGAGATGATTATTAACAGCTAATTAATACTAGGTCCTGTGTGAAGGTGCTGCATGTCATCAAGCATAAGTCATCTTTTCCTGTAGGTTAGATGCACAATAATGACATGCAGCTTTTTTGTAATGTGGCCTTATGGTACTGAATAGCCTCAAGATAGCGTAAGGATGTGGGAGACATGAAAGCTTGCCTGGCCTTCTGGGGGCAAGATAGGGTGCATTTCAGTACTTGGCTCTGTGCTTGGTTTCAAGGTGTGACAAGATGCTTGCTGCCTCCAGGAGATTTGCAATCCATCACGTGCCCAAGGTTCTCACGGTGTGTCTGAAAAAGTTTGAAGATTTCACCGGTGGGAAGATCAGCAAGGTGTGTACACAATTGGAGTGCAACCTTTTCTCTGGTGCAGGAGATTTCCCAAAGCAGTATGCTTTTTCACAAAGCGTTCATGTTGAGGTTTTTGTGTTCCCTTCTGGGGGAGAGGAGAGTTCCTATGGAGAGACAAGCACACACTGTGCTCCAGCAAACCTGCTTTAGCCGAGAACAGTTTCCTGCCACCCAAACATTACATGTTGTTTCAGGGAAAACCCAAGTTTCCATGAGCCCCAAAGATGTATGTATACACCTCTGGCCCCTGGTCTTAGAAGGCTATTCCATGTAGTATTTCAGGATCATTTCTGAGCCCTCTTGGTCTCTCCATAGGTTGTAGAGAGTCCCGAGTACTAGGATCTTCAGCCATACACATACCAGACCGCTGGAGAACTGCTCCTCTACTCCTTATATGTTGTCATGGTGCATAATAATGGCAGCTGGCATGCAGGACACTATTTCTGCTACGCAAAGCTAAAGAGCAACTCCTTTCCTAGCAAGGGAAAAATGTATCCTGGGGAAGAAAACTTTCATGGCAGTGTTCCTGGCAGCCAAGGTTTTGGGGGAGAAGGTCTCACAGAATCACTAAGGTTGGAAAAGACCTGTAAGAACATCAAGTCCAACCATCAACCAATACCACCATGCCCATTAAACCGTGTTGCACAATGCCTTGTCCACATATTCCTTGAACACCTCCCGTGATGGCCACTCCACCACTTCCCTGGGCAGCTTATGCCAGTCCCTTTACCAGCTGGATTGGCGTACTCTTGGTTCTGTAGTTTTCTGCCTGTGTTTTTGTGGAGAAACCATGCAGTTCATCTCCAGATATTGATGCCTTCTTTGCAGGTCAGCAATGGACTGTGGTACGAGGTGGACGATTCGCCTATGGTTTTTCGTGACATCGACACAGTTCTCAGGCAGCAAGCCTATTTACTCTTTTATTTCAGGTAAGAACAAGTATTTAACCGTATTCACAATACGTTTCCTTTTCCTGGTTTTGCTATTTTTCTTCTCATGCTCCTGAGTGTTTCTTTTTCTGTCACAGCAGACAATTACTACCTGCCTCATTTGGTGCTGTAAAACCTGAAGCGTCATTCCTCGTCTTTCCTTGCTGAGCTTTAGGCTTCTGCTCTGGTGTAAACTGCTACTTGTCTGCTATCTGAATCTGGCTAATGTTTTAAACTGAAAGAGGGTAGTTTTAGATTATATAGTAGGAAGAAATTTTTTATGGTGAGGGTGGTGAGACACTGAAGAGGTTGCCCAGAGAAGTTGTGGATGTCCCCTCCCTGGAAGTGTTCAAGGCTGGGTTGGATGGGGCTTTGAGGAACCTGATCTAGTGGAAGGTATCCCTGCCCATGGCAGGAGAGATGGAACTAGATGATCTTTAAGGTCCGTTCCAACCCAAACCATTTGACGATTCTATGATTCGATGAAATGGAGGCCGTAGGTGGTATAAAGACATGGTGTTCCTCTGAAACAGGCAGACCTGGTGGGAAGACCGCAATTGAATTTCCCATTTGTAGACTTGGTCACGGCTTCTCTCTGTCGTAGAAACTGCTCCAAGAAAATGACTGAACCCCAGAGGAGGCTGCAAGAACAGCCCTAAATGGAGATGACTCTTTTTTTTTCTCCAGGTGCTCTGATTTGAAAATTGGAGAAAGGGCTTCTTCCTCACCGGCACCATCACATGCCTGTTCCTTCCTCAGTCAGTGGGCGGACAGCAGCAAGCAGGCGAGTTCTGTGGGAGCACAGGGTCTGCCTCATCAGACTAAGATAACTCTGGGGAGGTGGGTCAGGGCACCAGATGGACAGTGGATTTCTTTCTGGGATCTTGGCATTGCGCTCTTTTCCCTCCCATGCTGCAGCTTTCTTCACAGTTGCAGCACGGCTCCCTCCCAAAACATCCCAACTAGATCCATCCCACTTGTCTGCTTTTGGCTATTCTGCCTTTGCAGCCCCCCAGGAGAGCCTTTGGGAGGCCCTTCGCTGTCCCTTCACAGGGCTTCTGGGGTTTGCCCACTGTTGTGATCCTTTCAGGAGGAAAGGGCAGGACCTTTTCACAGGTCTCTTTACAGGACATGGCAGTGGGCATGGAGGACTCTTCAGAGGACAGCAGCTCCTCCACAACAGCCAGCAGAAGCCAGCTAACCTGGGCAGGTGCATGGGAGGCATCTGCAGGCTGGCTGTGAGCCATCTGGCCAGGCAGGCCCAGCATCGTCTCCTACGTGTCCAGAAGGCAACCCGAGTGCCCAGTCTGCTGTCAACCATTTGACCGTGTGCTGCACACCGTGCGAGAAGACAACAAAAAAGAGGTGCACAGATTCAGCCCTTCTTCCCGCTGCCAGAGGAATGGTGCAGGGAAAAGGCCTGAAGCAGATCCCCACAGTGGGGTAATGATTTCCGCAGCTGGTTCGTAGACACCAAGGACTACAACCACTCAGCCGAGAGGAGGAGGACAACCAATCCTCAAGTCGTGACCGTGCTCCCAGGGATGATGCAGCTCCAGAGCCCCCCAACACCAACTCCAAGCGCTCTCCCGCACCCAGGGCTGCTCGAGAGCAAACTCAGCTGAGGCACAGAGAGCAGAGCAGATCCCTGCTACAGGGCTATGACGGCCGCAGCTGGTTTGTGGTCTCCATGGACTATGATGCCTCAGCAGGGAGGAGGAGGAGGGTTTCAGTGCCCCAGAGATGCACGTTGGACAGACACTTGGTGCGCTGTGGTGGTGATGGGGGCAGACCCTGGATGAGGGAGGAGCACAGGGAAATGAGGAGGTCCCAGCATGCACACGGGTAGGATGACAGTGAAAAGGAGCTCTGTCAAGATGTTTTTTGCTGTTTCACATCTGAACTCAGACATCTGTGTGCATCAAAGTCAGCTTCCCCCCGCCCCCCCAGGCTGCACAGCTATTTGCCAGTGAAAGTGAGGTGGGCTAGCTGGTCTTTGGGATCAGTCAGCTCCTTGCTTTTTTAATAGTGTGCCTACACGATTCCTTTTTTCCACCTTTTCTTTCTCCCTGCTTCCCCCCAGATCCATTCTCTAGTAAAGATAATTTTGATTTGTCTTTCTGGACAGATCGTAGAGTAGGTAGATACAGGATATAAGTATAGGCTGGTCTATACCTTCAGAGCTGTAGGCTATGGGTAGAGTTACTGTTTTTTAATTACCATGTCTTTTCCATACTCTATAATAGAGAAGCATGTGGACAGCAGTGTAGTCCTCCTACTGAGAAGCTGGGCTCGGTCTAGAATGGCAAGGAGCTCACCCTGACTGATAGGGTAGGAAGTGCGACGGAAAAGGAGCACGGCAAAGAGAGCCGTTAAAGTGGCAACTGAAAGCCGGTCACTCCTGTATACAATGGGGGAAAGTGTGGGCTGGAGAGCCAGAGGGCTCTGCTGCTAACACTGGCAACAGGTCAGCAGAAGGTCCTCTTCAGAGAAGGTGTCATGCATTGGAGTCTTTCAAAAAGGCCTTTGTAACTGCTGTGAATTGGGGCCCTGTGACAATGAAGGTAAGGTCGTCAACCTGCAGCTCTGCAGCAGTTAAAACTACTACTGAAACACTTTTGATGGCAGATGCTGCTCTGTGGGTTTTGTTTTGGGTACTCATTTCATTGAGCTATAATAATTTCTTTGCAATTAGGTGATGGGGAACTTCTTGTACTGGTCTTCTCTTTCTGGAGTGCCTCCTGACATCCTTTGTTATCCAGAGCCTTCCCCTCTGTTGCCAAGATGAGCAATGGTCGTGATTTGGACTGAATCCTGTAACGACTTCTTCAAGTCTGATTTTCAAGGTCCAAAGCCTCATATTTATAGTCCAAAGCCTTATTTACAGGGTCCAAAGGCTCGCTTTCAGGCCCAAACCCTCATTTTTAGCTTCCAAAGGCTCCTTTTCAGGGACTAAAACCTCACTTTTAGACTTCAGTCTGCAATTGTGAGAGTCCACAGCCTTGTTTCGAGCCTCTGAAGACCCATTTTTAGGGTGCAAAGCCTTAGCTTTTGACACAGAAGCATCATTTGAGGGCACAAAATCTGATTTCAGGGTTCAAAGCCTCGTTTTCATTTCCAAAGGCCCCTTTTTAGGGACCAAGGCCCCATTTTGAAGGCCCAAACCCTCCTTTTCAGGGTTCAAACTTCTCTTTTAAACCTCAAAGCCTCAATTGTAGTGCCAAAGCCCTGTATTCGGGACCGAAGCTTCATTTCTTAGGGCCATAGAGGAACCAACAGGTTCCCCTCATTTTCAGGGTCCAAATCGTCATTTGTAGCATCTAGCCCATCCTTTTTAGTGTCCAAAGCATGCTTTTTAGGGCCAAAATCCTCATTTTGAGGGTCTAAACCTGTCTTTTATTACCCATAGCCTTTTTTTAGGGGCTACGGCTTCATTTATAGGCTCTAAACCCTCATTTTTAGAGCAGAAAGCCTCTGCAGAGCTCCTGGAGGAGAAACAGCTCAAGTACCTGACGCAGACGGAGCAGGCATGGAGGATCGGAGAGTGCTTGGCGGGGACAATCCCCAGCCCCCAGGGCCTGGGCTAGACAAGGGCTGCCCGGGCGATGGGTCACAGTGGGGCCCTTTGTGACCTCCCTTTGTGACAGCCCATGGTGCTCCATATAGCCAGCACAACCCCCATCCAGCAGTGTCCAGCAGGACGTTGACAGGACAGGCCAGGAGCATGGAGCTGGCGATGAGCCCCTGAGTGCAGCCCACAGTTTTCCCTGTTACCCCTGGCAGCCCCCCGGCGCCAAGGCTTTTCCTTGAGGCTTCCCCCTCCCCACCCACAACCCTTTACTCCATCGCACAAGATGGCAGAGAGACCTTCCAGCCGTCCCAGGGTGGCCTGGGAGGAGGTGGGGGCTCCCAAGGAGAGCAGCTCTCCACCAGAGCCCTACAAGCTGTGCATGGTCCAGCCGCTGCAGATCGGTGAGTGAGTGGCCTCCGGGCTGGGAGTAGGGCCAGGGCCAGTGAACGCACCCTGCTTGATGCCAGAACCCCCTTTCCCCAGCATGCTGGCAGCGGGGGTCCGGTGGGCATGGGGCACGGAGAAATGCTAGGTCAGCTCGGGGCTGGAGCCAGCCCAAGCACAGCCTTCCCCAGGGTGGGAGAGAGAGCTCCTGCTCCGGGGGATGGGCAGCGGGAGGCAGCTGGGCTGGCAGAAACCAGTGATGCTGCGGGACGGGGACCCTTCCAGCCCATCTGGAAGCGAGTTCCTCAGCCCAGTGAACTCGGGGCTTTCCCCGCCGCATCGTGCTGCAGCATCACAGCCCTTTTACCGGGCACCCTCAAGCCCAGACACCCCCAGGGAGACTGTGCCAGGGGAGCGGACACAGGGCTGGCTGGAGAGCAGAGCTCCTCCTTCCGCTCTCTCCTGCCTTGGGGCCCTCTCTACAGCCCTCCCTGCTCTCCTCCTTGACTAGTTGGCAGCTGGTTAGCCGTCTATGAAGAGGAGAAGGAAACCGTGCGCTGCATCCAGGCTTTTCTCAAGAGCACAGAAAGGGTAACTGTTGTTATTTCCTTGGCAGCTACGCCTGCATCTCCTGACAGCCCCCCCAACTTTGCTGCCTGCTGCCAGGCTGCTGGCTGGCTGCTGGCTGGGCAGAGCGGCTCCCCCGCCCAGGTCTCCCACGAGGCACTGCTCTGGTCGTGCTGGCTACGTGTCTCCCCCTCTCACGCTCCCCCTTTGTCTCCCTGTCCTCCGGCTGCCAGGCCCAGGCCCAGAAGATGCGTTTTCTCGAGAGCATCCGCATGCTGTGCAGAGCTGCCAGGCACAAGGGCTTGTGGCAGGGCCTGGATGTCTTCTGCCACAGAAACAAGCTGGCAGAGAATATCAAGGTGAGGGGACACCTTCTGGCGGGTCTGGGGAAGGGGGCAAGGTCCCCAGGCATGAGCATGCTGTGACAACAGTGCTGAAGTGGGGAAGGGGTGGTGGCAAGCGTGCATGGATACCAGGCTTCCTTCGAGGGGACTCAGGTGCCACTGAGAAACCCTGCCAGTGGAGACCCTAGCCCCAGGAGTGGAAGGGGGCATTCTGGGGCCAGCACCAGGGTGGGGACAGAGGGGCTCCGCTAGCCCTGCCGAGCAGTACCAGGTTTGCTGGCTATGGGTGCTGGCGGCTGACTCCTGGTTGTGCTCTACAGGCGCTGCTGCAAGAGGAGCCCAGGGACCACCTGCGCACGGCAGTGCCGCAGCAAGCCATGCTTGCCATCGCTGCCTTGAGGTACCTGCCCAGTCCCTGCTTTGCCTGGCACCTCTCCACAGCCAGCAGCCCTGCGCCAGCCCAGGGGGTGTCCCCCATCTGGGCAGAGTCAGAGGGTGCCGCCTGCAGAGCCTCTGCTCTCCCCTGCTCGGGGCTTGTCTGCAGGGTGGGAGTTATGAGGACTGTCCTCTGGCCCAGGCCAGAGTCAGGGAGGGAGGAGGTGCTTCCGGGCAGGGCTGTCCCCACAGCCTCCATCCTTCCCAGGGACCCCTTCCCCAGAGGTGCCTGGAGGCACCGCTCCCAGCACCTTTGTCTGAGAGGCCCCTCTCTCTCTTTGCAGCGCAGTGGAGACGGTGCTGGAGGGCAAAAAGAAGCACCTCTTACGGGCCTGCTTCAGCGGTGTCTTCTGGCTTCCTCCAAAAGAGGACATGCAGGGCCTGGACACTTCCCTCTACCACAAGGTAAGTGCTGGGTGAGGACCTCTGGGGCCCCCTGGCTGCCCTGTGCCAAGACATGACCAGACATGCAAGGCAGGGCAGACTCTCAGCTTTGCTTTCCCACCCTCATTCTTTGCCCCCTTGCTGTGGGCCCGGCCACATCTAGTGCCGCAGGCTGCGCTGCCCACAGCAGCTTGTCTGCCCTGAGGCCTCTCACGGGCACCGCCAGGCGGTGTGGGTGTCCTCCCCTTGCACGGGGAGTTCCGATCCATCTCCTGGGGGTGAGAGGGACCACTGAAAGACTGCCACCACCATTTTGCCTCCCTGCAGACCCTGCAAGCCATGGACAGCATGCTGCAGACGTTGGTCCTCAGCTCTCCGGCCTCCAGCCTCAGCAAGGAGCTGCAGAATATCTTGCAGGTCTGGCACAGGCAAAGCACGGGGTTGGCAGGGGCTGTTCTTCCCCCTGGAGGGCAGAAAGTGTCCACTCTTGAGCAGACAGTCCCCACCCCAGTCCCATGCACAGAGCACACTGCAGGGAGGGTATGGACCTCCCATTGGGGGAGCAAGGGGTCACCCGTTGTGCTCTTCTGGAGCCCAGTGTCACCTGGCTGCTGTCAAAGTCCCTTTCCCCTCCACAGAATCCTCTTGTGTCACAGCAAAGCCTTGCCCATGGCACGTCTGGGACAGCTCTGCCCCTGCCAAGATCTCCTTGAACCAGGGCAGTGGGAGGAACTTGACCCCTTTGATTTAGGCATCGCTGCGGTCCCCCTGCCTCGCAGCCCCTGTGCTTTCCTCCCCAGACCTGAATGGGGCAAAAACCCATGGGGACCTGCCCAGCCTGCAACGGGGAGTCTGGCCCTAAAGCTCTGTTCTCCCGGCTTCCCAGGGACCGTGTCCCCATCCCCCATTGCAGATCCCCGGGGAGGCTCCTGTCTGCAAGCCCTGCCTTCTGGGGCAGGGCATGGAAAGGAGCAGAGGCTGCTCGGGGTGGCATCTGCCTACCTGCCTGGCCACGAGGTTGGCCTGGGAGATTTGTGCCAAGCCTGCGGGGATGCTCAGGGCAGGAATTGAATGACAGGCTTTGCTCAAGCTTGGAGGAAGCCTGGTGTGACTGGACAAGTCCAGCCGAGAGATCAGCAGTGCTGCTTGTGCTGGCACGGGTGTCAGCTCCCAGGGCACACTGACAGCATCTCTCCTCCCAGATGCTGCTGACCTTCACCAAGTCCCACAGCGCGGCGGTGCGTGAGAGGGCCGTGGGGAGGATTGGGATGCTGAGCTATTTGCTGGCCAACTATTCCTCACTGGAGGTAAAGAGCCAAGCCCCCTCCAGCCAGGCCGTCTCCCCTTCCCTGCACACCAGAGCAGCCTGCGGCTTGGCAGTGCCTGCGAGGCAAGCCGGGGCACAGGTTAGGACACTCAGCAAGGCTCTGCCCTGAAGCGGGGCTCTTGGTCCCTCCTTTCGCCATGGTCTTCTCTCCCCAGTCCCCTCTCTGCCAGAAGCCAGCTCTGACCCCAGTCCTGCGCAGGACGGGACTGCCCCCCGAGCATGGAGGGAGCCAAGGCCTGGCAGCGCTCTCTGCGCAGGGATGCTGCCCAGCTCTAGCTGCTTTGGGAGCTGGGGCCGGCAGGGCCCTGCAAAGCTCTGACTCACTGGGCATCCAGCCCAGGCAGACTCTTTGGTTGACGGCTTTGGCCCAAGCTGCTGCCCCTCAGCCCTTCTGATGCTCTGCCTCCCTCGCCCAGGCCTGGCACCCCTTTGGAAGAGAGGACAGCCCTGCCTGCTACGGAGACATCCATATCCCCATCCTGGGACAGCTGCTGGGACGTCTCATCCTTCTCAGCTCCTGTAAGGACGAAAAGATCAACTGTGTGGCTTTGGATGCTCTTCACCACCTCTTCAGATTCATCCTGCAGCAAAGAGGTAGGAGAAGCTGTGGGGGACAGTGTCCCTCCACACACACACATCTCTTGATAGGTGTCTCTGTTTTTCTGAGCATTGTGATGGACCATTCTTGTGCTTGGTGGAGGCTTTGCATGAAAGTTGGCCAGCTTCTCTGGCCTCTTTTGCCCTTCACAGCTGCTTTCCGTAGGATCCCAACTCTATCATTTTGCTGCAGACGCTGAATGCTCACCTGAAGTCCAGGATCTGTTCTGTGCTGCTCTCCTTCCTCACTCCTCTTAGGATCTCAAACCTGGTGGTTTTGTGGGCTCTGCAGCTACCATTGATTACCGTGTCCCAAACCCACTTCTTCCCTACCAATGAAGAGCAGATTCAGCTGGGCATCATGCTAGCTAGTCCCTCCAGTGCCTGTAGAAAGAAGCTGTACCTTCTCCTAATCCTTCCCCATCATTCCTGAGGACTCTTCCCACCTTGTTCCCATCGCCTATCACCATTTGCTTTACACTGCTGTCCACCGCCTCCTCCCCTGACTGGGGGTCATAACCTCCCTCTTCAGCCATTCCTAGTTCTAAGCTCTTTTCGCTGTTTGGGAAGCTTGTTGACAAAGATGCTGTGTCTTACTGACTCTTCTGTGTTTCCGGACTGTTTAGGCAGGACGCTGCCAGAGGATAGTGCACAGGCCCAAAGGGTTTTGGAAGCTGAGAACACCTCCCGGCTTTCTTCAACCAGAACCAGCGACATTACTGTGGTAATGAGCTCCCCCCGCCCTGCCTTGCAGGGACCCTTGTCGGTGGCACCAGCAGGGGACTTGTGTGAGCAAAGGGACCCAGAATCAGTGGGGCTGGTATGCTCTCTGTGTCCCTGCTGAGAGGGTTCCTGCTGTCCCCAAGCATGGACTACGTGAGGGCAGACCTCCAGTGTCCCAGCAGCAAATCACCCCTCCTGGCCACCAGCGAGCCCTGGTTCTCTGTAAGGCCAGCAGACTATGCCCATGACCCCAACCCTCCTCCTTCACCCTGGCGACCCTCTGCTCTCATCCCCTCCCCTCCAGTGACTGCAGCCCCTGCTTCCAGCTTTCCTGTGGGCACTGCTGACAGCGCTGCTGGGCATCTCTCGCTAGAGCTGCTGACACGGCTCAGCTAAGCAGCACCATGAGGGCCTTTGGTGTGGTATGTCTTCTTTCCTTTCCTTCCTCCTGTAGGCATTTGGAAAATACCTCCGGCCTTTTGAGAGGACAGATGTCATCCTCACGGTCATCGAGGCCATGACAGACGCCAGCATTTATGACAAGGAGGGGGCCAGCAGCATGCTGGATGAGGCCATGAAAGACCCTGACTCCTGGCTGATGGACGTAAGTGGCCTGTGGCTGGATTGCCCTGCCTGTGAGCCCTTTCAGGGGTTGTTGTTCTTCCCTCCCTTCCTCCCTGCCTCTCTTCCTCCCCGCAACCCTCCATCCCTCCCTCCCAAGGCCCAGTGTCTTGCGCAGCTGAAGCTATCTTAAGCAAGCAGAGATGGATGGGAAGGGCAGCAGTTTCAGTGGCAGCAGCTGGGGAAATGGCTGTACTCCAGTGGCTGCACATCACCCTCCAGGTGCCAAAGATCATGAGCGGCATCCATGGAAACCTGGAGCGCGTCCGCAAGGCTCCAGCGCGGCACAGCATGGACTCACTCCTTCTCCTGCTGACCAACCAGTGCCCCAGGGAAGTGGTCAGGAGCCTGTTGAAGTACTCTCCACCAGCTGACAGGTACGAGCCCCGACAGCCTTGAGGGCTTGTTCCATGTGGGGAAAGGGGCCCGGAGACTCATGGAAAACTGCAGGACACCCCCGAGCAGCAGGGCCCTCCATCCCATCACGCTTCCCAGCCCCACTGGATCAGCCAGGCCTGCAGCAGCCAAAGCTGGCCAAGCCAGCCCACAGCCCCGCCACCACGCTCCTCCCTGCCCCATGGGGAACACCACCTCAGCCCTCTGCTGACTGCATGGGCATGGACCCTGGGCATCCCAAGCAAGGGGGGGCTGGCAGGGCAAGGGCTGCAGCACCACCTGGGTCCAGTGGGGCTGGCCCGAGCCCGGCGCAGGGGCCAAGGCAGCCCTGCTGATGGAACGCTCTGGCTTGCAGCGCTGCCCTGGCCATGTGGGAGGTGATGTTCTCCCTGCCCCAGCCTTTGGAGAAGGTCTTGAGGGAGCTGCGCAGCGAACTCCAGAACCAGCGGGGGCGCAGGCTATTCAGCACCGTCGTAGAGGACATCTGCATCCTCCACTTAGCTGTAAGTGACCAGGCCAGGCCTTGTTCCCCTGCAGGGCTGTGCATGCCCTATCCCCTCCCATCTGCTCAATCACTCCTTAGAGACATGAGAGCAAGAGGCTGACGATGGTCAGAGGGCAGGAGCAGCCGACACAGACACCGTGCGGTGTGCGGTGAGGCGCAGGGCATGGCGGGGCCAAGTGGCCCTCCACAGGCAGAGCTGCCCCCAGGATGGGCTTTCTGGCCCCAGTGCCCTTTGCCTTGAGCTGCTAGTGGGAACCAGGAACCACACGGTGCGGGGAGCCCTGCAGGCTCTGCCAGTTTCTCACTGCTGTCTTTGTTTCAGCTGCTGGCCGCCAGCGATATTCCATCAGAGGATTTTGCTGCCATGTACAGTGTCTGGATGTCTCTGAGGCATCCAAGTCTGGAGATACTGTCGCTGGTGCTCCGAGGCCTCGTCACGCTGTCGCAGAGACCTGACATGGTGAGTGGGGCATAGTCAAGTGGAGCCATGTTGGCTGCCTGGGGCTGGGGCAGTGGGTAATGTGGTGGCTTAGCCTTGGCTGGGACTCAGGAGGTGGGGTGACATCTCCAATCACCCTCCTTGCTATGGAGGGGCCTGGTGGGTGCCTGGGGAACCCTCCAGGCACAGATGGTTACCAACCCATCTGCCCTTTGGGCCGGTCAGAAAAGGGGGTGGCTGAGCAGGGGACACAGAGTTGTTGTTATCCTACCCTCCCTTCCTTCTCCCCACTCTCCCTGCATCACCATCAGTGCACCCGTGGCCACTGCCTGCCAGGAGGCTGCTGCAGTGACTCCTGTGCCCGCTGTCAGGAAGCCAGACGGGAGGCTGGTTCTCAGTGACCAGAGCATTTTTGCCAAGGTGGTCGTTCACCGCTTCACAAAAAGGGAATGGCGTGTTTCATACAGGCAAGAAAAATGCAGGTCCTGCTGGAAGACATCATGGAGACCTTGCACTACGCCAATGAAGATATCCAGATGAAGGCCCTGCTTGTCTTCAGAAACATGCTGGGCCATATGACAAGGAAGGAGGCCAGCCCCATCTCTCTGCAGCTGGTGGATGAGCTTCTGCCGCTCTTCAACAATGTAAGGCTGCTATAGGAGCCTGAGCACGCTGCAAGGAAAGCTGCCTGTCAGCCCAGCCCTGCAGTCAGCACTCGGGCAGGGCTGCTCCCCTCCTCGCTCCCCTGGACTCTGCAGCCCAGCACAGCTTTTTCCTGACAGGTTGATGCCTCTGGGCGACCTGAGGCCCTGTGCTGGGGCATAGCAGGCCAAGAGCGGCTCTCAGAGCCCCGAGGCCTCCCCCAGCTGCTCTGCAAGCCAGGACCAGACGTTCTCCCCAGGTGCTGTGGTAGGGGGGGCTGAGGCTGAGCCAGTGGCGTGTGCCCCGGAGGCATTGCTGAGGGCCAGCCTGGTAGTCTCAGCCCGTCCCTGGGGAGCTCTGTGCTGGCATGGCTGGTGTGGCTGGTGGTGAATGCTGGGTGGCTGGGGGAGCACTTGGGGGCACCACCTGACGGAAACCTCTTGCGTGGCCTTTCACAGGCCCGGGGCCATTAAGCCACTGCTGCAGATCTGGCCCACAGCTCCTGTGTTCAGAATCCGACTCCGGAGCATCTCCCCTCACGTCAGCCACGCTAATGCTCTTGCTCACCATGGGCAGGGAGTGGCTGTTGCTGAAGTCCCCCTGTCCTCCTCTCTACCAGGAGTCCAGCCAGGTGCAGGAGCTCTCCATGAGCCTCTTCAAAGATGTGATGAAGACTGTGGTGTGGAGAAGCAAGAATAAGATGAAGAAGAAAGTGCAGAGGGTCCTGGTCCCACTGTTCCTCCATATGAACGACCAGATCGAGAGCGTGTCCAAGGTGCAGTGACCAGAGACTAGTGTTGCAGGGAAGGGCGTGCTGACACCATGGGGGTGGCCTGGGCATAAGGGGCAAGGGCTGCTGGATGCGAGAGTCTGGGAATGTGTGTCACCCTGGCGTCCCACTGCTCCCCTCTTTCCCTGCACTGGTCCCACCACTGCCTTCCTTCTTCCCCCCTGCTGCCTGCTGCAGAGGTGGGCAGGGAGGTGGGGGCCCCTCCCAGCCCCACTCTCCCTATTCAGCCCTCCTCCAGCACAGCCCCTTGGAAGGGTGCCTGCAGACCCATCACAAGCAGGGCTGGAGAACCTGGCACAGACATTTCCCAGACCTGCCCTGCCCGGTCCAGCAGGGCTCAACAGCAAGCCATGGCCACCGATCACGAGTCCCTACAGGCTTCCCAGCTGTCCCTGCAGGTGTGGGAGGCCAGGGCTTTGAGTCCCAACCCCTGTGTCCCAGGGCTGTGCCCAAGAGACCCCCAGAGGTTTGGGCCAGAGCATGTCCAAGCTCCCTGAGGGCAGGATTGCTGCAGAAACAGAGCCCTGCTCACCCAGGTCCCCTTGCATGGGGCCGGCGAACTTGGTTTGCACAGAGAGGTGCAGTGCCCACAAGGGGTGGAAAGGCAGCTTGTCCCCCAGCCTGGGGCAGGGAGAGTGGTTGGAAGGGAGATGCAGCCGGAAGGGGACTGGCCCTGCGTCCCAGGATCAAAGCTCTGCCCACCTGGAGCCTGGGCATGATGGAGCTGGGGCAGCCCCAGCTGGGGAGCCAAGTGTCCTGCTGGGGGATGCCCATGGGAGGTGCTGCTGGCTGCGTTTTCCCTGGTTCCTCTGGGACTCCAGCCCTCACTGCCTACAGCCATGACCTTGAGGACCTCTGTTCTGCTGGCTGGCAGCATGAGATACCTGAGGTGCTGGCTGCCCCGTGCCCCTGCCCTGGACATTGAACCCAGTTCAGACTCTCTCCCCCACCACCTCTTCCCCTAAGGGGCTGGAAACAGCTCAGAGCCGGGCCAAGAGGAGGTCTCCTTCCCTGGGCTGTGGTGCCATCTCCCAGCCTCTGCTTCTCTGCAGGCCTCTAGGGAAGCCCTTCTAGCTGCTGCGGAGCTCCTGGAGCAGAAACAGCTCAAGTACCTGACCCAGACAGAGCAGGCATGGAGGATTGGAGAGTACTTGGTGAGGATAACCCCCAAGCCCCAGGGCCTGGGCTGGATGAGGGCTGCCCCACGTGCCCGTGGGGAGGGCTGTGCAGCTGTGTCTAGCCTGCTCTGTTCCGGCCTGGAGCCTACATCCTGGAGCTGCATCCTCCTTCCTTGCCTTCTAGCACGGACCCCCCAGGGGCTTTTCTCCAGGCCCCTCTCCCCTCCCTGCCCCAGGTACTGAAGGAGACCCCAGCCCATCTGGGCCCTTGCAGCAATATGGAGGGGTCTCAGTACCTCCGGGCCCCCTGTGCCTGTGGCTCTCTCTGAACCTCAGCCCCACAGGGCTCCTGGCTGGGTGACAGGAACGGCCTGGAGGGGAAGGGGGTGCTGGCAGGAGGGACTGATCTGGCCAACTGGGAAGGGTCTGTACCAGCCCTGTGTCCTTGTGCTCTCTCTAGCTGGTGCAAGACAGGAGCAGGGTGGAAGAATACCTGCATCAGAGCATGCCGTACTTGAAACACGGTCAGGCCACCATGCGAGAAGAAGCCGTCAGGTTCATCGGTGAGCCACAGCCCCTGGGATCCCTCTTCTGGCGGTCTGGCTCCAGTCCCAGCCACTGCACTGGCAGCAAGTCGCAGCCCTGTGGCTGCCAGAGTTGGCTCCCAGCTGTCCTGTGCAGGGCCTGGGTAGCCAAGGGACTCTGTGCCTTCCTCTGCCACTCCTGCCCGTGCAAGTGAGCTTGGTGGCAACCTTGCTCAGTCCCACCGCCCTTGGGTACTGTCCTCCCCCGGGGTCAGCCCTGCTGAGGGGGAGGAGGGTGTGTGCAGCTGAGCTGGCAGGGCTGAGGGCTATGCTGCTGGGAGCATGCTGGGAAGTGGGAGATCTGACGAGAGCTCTGTGCCTAGGGCTTGCCACACGGCACCTCGGAGGCCAAAGTGAGGAGAAGCTGCATAAAATCTGTGATGGTGAGTAGGGGCAGTGCTGGTGGGGCTGGGAACAGACCTGGGACGGGCGCTGCGATGCCTTGCCCCGCTCCAGAAAAACACTTCAGGAACAGGAGAACATCTCAGGGGCATTTGGAGCAGCAGCTTCCGGCTGATCCCTTTGTCCCACCTGCTCCTTCTGGCCAGGGACAGAGATGGGTGGGTCTGGCATGCTCTGGAGGGGATGCCTGGGGGTCTCTGCAGACAGGGGGCTTTCATCTTGTCTCTTTCTTTCTGTTGCAGCCCTCAAGCACTTGGAGAAAGACACTGACCTCTCAGTCTGTTCCCTCGTGGCTCAGACCATCCTCATCCTGCGATCTCCAAGGGAGCAGCCAACATCACGATGGACCCTGCAAGTGCTGTGCTGCTGGCCCTGCAAAGCCAGGGAGAGGCAGAGCTCTCCTGGGGAAAATTGCTGACTTTGATTAAAGATGGATCAACACGCCCAGTCTCATAGCATCCTTCACACAGGGAGCACCCTGAGCATGCTGAGCCGACAGGGTCATTGCTGGCGTCTTCTGCTGCCTGAAGGACAGCTCATCCCTCAGCGCACCCTGGCTGCTGTCTTGTTTGACAAGTTTACCCCTCGGCTAGGCTTTCCCAAAAAGTAGCTGTGTTTGTTCACTCCCTGGGGTAGTCTTTTATTTAGGGGGACAGAAGGCAAAGGGGAAATGGCAGCCCCACGAGGAAGCACAGTTGCCCGGAGAGTTGCCCGATGCCCTTCCTTTCCAGCAGCCCATGGCAGCACAGCACACGCTGATCCAGGGCGTCCTTGGTCAAAGCCCCAGCTGCCCCGCTAGATCACAAAATCCCAGAGGAGAGAAGCTTTAGGCAACCTGCCCCTTCCTGAGACATCCCAGGGCACGAAAAGGCATCCATGCCCTGCCGAGCTGGTAAGACTTTATTCGTCCGGGTGTGCAGAGGTGGCCAGCTCCTCCATGCTCTGGGACGGCATACCCTTGCCCGTGCGCCAGGGGAAGTTCCCCTGTTCCTGAGTCCAGAGTTCTGACCTGGAAAGCCCCATTTTTAGGGGCAAAATCCGCGTTTTTAGGGTCTAAACCTGTCTTATATTACCCATAGCCTCTCTTTAGGGCCCACAGTTTCATTTTTAGGGTCTAAACCCTCACTTTTAGGGCAGAATGTCTCCTTTTAGGGTCCAAAGCTACATTTATAGCATCCAAAGCCTCATTTTTACTTTCCAAAGTCTTAGTTTTGGTTTCCAAAGCCTCATTTTATGCTCAAAGGCCTCATTTTTATGGTCTGAAGTGTTACAGATTTACGCATGCTGGTGACCGTAACAGGGTCTGACCCTAGGATCCCGCTGAAAGTGCAAGGTCCAAGTGAAGGTTTCCAATTACTTTTTCGTTAGTTCACAGGTTACAGCTCGAGCTTGTGCCTCTGGAGAGGGACCCATACCCCAGATTATTATCTACCCCTCAATTATATCTGTACCACCCATCACCGACCCACATGTCCAATCACTTAATTCTGGTCGGTGGTCTCTTGATTTCTTATTGGTTTTCACTGTTGCTGGGCTGGCCTTCTTCTGAAGTTACTTCATTCTCTTGGAATTGTCTCCTTGGTCCTCATCTTCTTCATTCTGCTTGTATCTGCCGGATTCAGTGAGTTCTTTGTTAGCTGCATTAGTTTTATGAAAAAATTGAGTCTTGGTCAGCTCTTGCGGACTAAGGCCTCAGCTACTTTAGCTGCTAATGCTAAGCCACTAATGTTAAACGAGACTATTGAGAGAGAGGAATACATTTAATCAAATTTCTTCTCTAACACTGCTTCCACTTCCAGACCAGCTTCAGCTTTCAGGTTGGAGTGATTGAGGGTAGGAAGGCTCTGCAGAGGGATCTGGACAGGCTGGATGGATGGGCTGAGGCCAACCGGATGAAGTGCAATAAGGCCAAGTGCCGGGTTCTACACTTTGGCCACAACAACCCCAGGCAACGCTACAGGCTTGGGGACGAGTGGCTGGAAAGCTCCCCCGCAGAAAAGGACCTGGGGGTGTTGATTGACAGCCGGCTGAATATGAGCCAGCAGTGTGCCCAGGTGGCCAAGAAGGCCAACGGCATCCTGGCTTGTATCAGAAATGGTGTGGCCAGCAGGAGCAGGGAGGTGATCATGCCTCTGTACTCGGCTCTGGTGAGGCCGCACCTCGAATACTGTGTTCAGTTTTGGGCCCCTCACTACAAGAAAGACATTGAAGTGCTGGAGCGTGTCCAGAGAAGGGCGACGAAGCTGGTGAGGGGTCTGGAACACAAGTCTTATGAGGAGCGGCTGAGGGAGCTGGGGTTGTTTAGCCTGGAGAAGAGGAGGCTGAGGGGAGACCTTATCGCTCTCTACAACTACCTGAAAGGAGGTTGCAGAGAGGTGGGTGTTGGTCTCTTCTCCCAAGTGACTAGTGACAGGACTAGAGGAAATGGCCTCATGTTGCGCCAGGGGAGGTTCAGGCTGGATATTAGGAAAAAGTTCTTTACTGAGAGAGTAGTGAAACATTGGAATAGGCTGCCCAGGGAGGTGGTAGAGTCACCCTCCCTGGAGGTATTCAAGGAGCGTGTGGATGTGGCATTGTGGGATGTAGCTTGATGGGCATGGTGCTGTGTGGTGTTGGATGGGTTGGTTTTTGGTGTGTTGTGGTTTGTTGGTGGTGGTGGTTTTGGTCGGTTTTTTTTTTGGTTTTTTTTTTTTTAAGGTTGGACTTGATGATCTTACAGGTCTTTTCCAACCTTAGTGATTCTGTGATTCTGTGATTCTGTGATTCGAGTCAAATTTTCTTCCACCTTTACTGCTGAGAAAGGTTAGCAATACATAAAGTTGTTCCTCCCACCGAGGAGTTAAGTTATCCTTTCTTTTGTGTACTTTTACCCAAATGTCATTCCCTAGATTGAAGGGGTGCAGAGCCCCTTCTAGAGGCATTGGTTCTATTAGCTGTGCCTGGGCCTGCCTGCATTTTAATAACTGATGAACCTCTCAAATATATCGGGTCATGTTTTCATTCCCAGCTACTAAAATTACATGAGCGTTGTATCAGTCTTTCAAATAGTATTTCATAGGGAGAGAGTTTTAATGTTTGTTGAGGTCTTTGTTAAATATTCATTAACGCTAAAGGTAGTGCCTGCAAGACACGGTTATTTATTGGGCTGCAGCCAAAGTTCCTCCTGCCAACCAGTTCCTCAGCGCTGTCAGGGCTAGTGCAGCAGTCCCAAGTGCCCTTGATGGTGATGCCTTTTTTCTATGGGAATCACGTATCGGTCAGGTAAAATAGGAAGGTTTTCCACACCTGCTGTCCATATTCCCTGGGAGTCTTTTGTGGCTTGTACCTTTTCCAAGAGTCAATTTCTTCAGCCGTAACATTCAAACGTATCTTTTCAGCAGCGAGTAACACCAGGTCGGACCGTTGGACTGCTTGTCAGCCCGGTGATTTGTACAGCAGTTGTGCTCTGGCTTCAGCAGCAATAGCTGTCAGACTACTTATTTCTTCTTTTGTCCTTCCAGTGGTATGGGCTGGCTGACGAATTGCAGCAAGATGGGACATTGGCACCTTGGGAGAAGAGGATGCAGAACAGGGAGTGGGGACTTGTCGTGGTTTAACCCAGCCAGCAACTAAGCACCACACAGCCGTTTGCTCACTCCGCCCCTGCCCCAGCAGGATGGGGGAGAGAGTCGGTGAAGTGAGAAAGCTCGTGGGCTGAGGTAAGAACACTTTAATAAAAGAAATGAAATAAAATAAAATAATAATAATGACAATAATAATAAAAATTGTAATGAAAAGGAAAATAACAACAACAACAAAAAACCAAGAAAGACAAGTGATGCAAATGAAGACAATTGCTCACACCCTCCGACTGATGCCCAGCCTGTCCCAAGCAGCGGTCTCCTGGCTAGCTTTCCCCCTAGTTTATACACCGAGCATGACATCATATGGTACGGAATATCCCTTTGGTCAGTTGGGGTCAGCTGTCCTGGCTGTGTCCCATCCCAACTTCTTGTGTACCCCCAGCCTACTCTCTGGTGGGGTGGGGTGAGAAGCAGAAAAGGCCTTGACTGTGTGTAAGCACTGCTCAGCAATACCGAGAACATCTCTGTATTATCAACACTGTTCTCAGCGCAAACCCAAACCAGAGCCCCATACTAGCTACCATGAAGAAAATTAACTCTATCCCAGCCAAAAGGGACGGAGTACAGGACTGTTCTCAGAACTTCAGGTTTTCCGTAAGGATTTCTGTCGCTCCGGACATGTGGCTAACCTGAGAAGCTTGCTTCCCTTTCTCCCTCCCTCTGTCCCTCTTCGGTTGCCAGCTAGGCTTCTGCCTGATGTGCAGAATGGAAATGCACGTCAGCAAGGTCCCACATTTCTCTGCCAGTGCCCTCGAGCCTTGGGCTGTCATCAGTGTCCTCACACATAAGTCATTTCAGGTGCTTTTACATGGAAGTCACTTAGGTGGCCTTCTTTTAGATAATTTTTGATTTTCAAAGACCCGTTTGTGTTAACAGCTTTGAGAGTTTAACTAAGGAGGAGAGCTCTTAGGAAGGTACATTTTCTTCCTTTCTTAAAGCAGACAAAGCAAAACTCTTCGAGGACAAGATTCTCTGCCCTACCTATGAGGTCCAGTTGCCCTTTATTCCAGCTTGGACACCTCTTCTGAAGAAACTACCATTATCCATCAAATATTTGGGGGCTTCCTGACATCCAGAGGTACTTGTCCCCAACTATTGCTCTCTTTGGAATTGTCTGTGCCCTTCTGTCTGCCTGTGATAAACAGCTGTTTGTGTGACTGACATAGTAGGTGTGATGAGTGTAAACCGGCACAGTCACTCGACTTCCCCTATTGCTGAGCATTTCAATTTGCCTTCCAGTAACGTGCTTGAGCTGCAAAGCAGCTTCAGATTCCCATGAGGGCTTCCGGGATGTTCCTTTGGGTATAAAAGTAAAAGGGTTTAGGTTTGTAATTGTGCTTCAAGATGTCCCAAGGCCCCTGTAGCTTTCCGCAATCAATGCAGTTGGCTTAAAAAACGCGTACAGCGAATACAAGAGAGCTTGGTGGTGGGTGGGAAGTCGAAAGAACTGTATCCTTCTGGGGAGGCCATGGCAGTGGTCTCCCTGTAGGTGCTGGGTTTAAGCTGGACAAGCACGCATTATCGTCTCTGCACCCTTGACGTACTCTCACGCTTCTTCCCTTTGCCCTCCCTCAATACCAGTCTGGTGTTCCATTATTGAGACCAGTCTTGTCATTCATTATTGATGACCCTGCACACCACCAGTAGCTGAACCATGCAGTACCACAGAGAGGTAGCTCTTGATAGCCCTGGGAGTCCCTGGGAATTGAGGGAAAATTTCAGCATAATACCCTCTTCCTGACTCCATCTGGACACTGCTTGCGGGTTTTCAGTGGGTCCCCTCAGCGTCAGCTACCTGGATTTTTGTGCGAACTCCTAGTGTTTGGGCGAGGGCGTTTCCGTCAGCTCAGTGCTCTTCTTTCTCACTCCTCCAGGCAGCCTCATCTGTCACCGCAGCTTTGTGAAACCTGAGCAGCTGGATGGCGAAAACTGCTTTAAATGTAGCGAGATGATTATTAACAGCTAATTAATACTAGGTCCTGTGTGAAGGTGCTGCATGTCATCAAGCATAAGTCATCTTTTCCTGTAGGTTAGATGCACAATAATGACATGCAGCTTTTTTTTAATGTGGCCTTATGGTACTGAATAGCCTCAAGATAGCGTAAGGATGTGGGAGACATGAAAGCTTGCCTGGCCTTCTGGGGGCAAGATAGGGTGCATTTCAGTACTTGGCTCTGTGCTTGGTTTCAAGGTGTGACAAGATGCTTGCTGCCTCCAGGAGATTTGCAATCCATCACGTGCCCAAGGTTCTCACGGTGTGTCTGAAAAAGTTTGAAGATTTCACCGGTGGGAAGATCAGCAAGGTGTGTACACAATTGGAGTGCAACCTTTTCTCTGGTGCAGGAGATTTCCCAAAGCAGTATGCTTTTTCACAAAGCGTTCATGTTGAGGTTTTTGTGTTCCCTTCTGGGGGAGAGGAGAGTTCCTATGGAGAGACAAGCACACACTGTGCTCCAGCAAACCTGCTTAAGCCGAGAACAGTTTCCTGCCACCCAAACATTACATGTTGTTTCAGGGAAAACCCAAGTTTCCATGAGCCCCCAAAGATGTATTTATACACCTCTGGCCCCTGGTCTTAGAAGGCTATTCCATGTAGTATTTCAGGATCATTTCTGAGCCCTCTTGGTCTCTCCATAGGTTGTAGAGAGTCCCGAGTACTAGGATCTTCAGCCATACACATACCAGACCGCTGGAGAACTGCTCCTCTACTCCTTATATGTTGTCATGGTGCATAATAATGGCAGCTGGCATGCAGGACACTATTTCTGCTACGCAAAGCTAAAGAGCAACTCTTTCCTAGCAAGGGAAAAATGTATCCTGGGGAAGAAAACTTTCATGGCAGTGTTCCTGGCAGCCAAGGTTTTGGGGGAGAAGGTCTCACAGAATCACTAAGGTTGGAAAAACCTGTAAGAACATCAAGTCCAACCATCAACCAATACCACCATGCCCATTAAACCGTGTTGCACAATGCCTTGTCCACATATTCCTTGAACACCTCCCGTGATGGCCACTCACCACTTCCCTGGGCAGCTTATGCCAGTCCCTTTACCAGCTGGATTGGCGTACTCTTGGTTCTGTAGTTTTCTGCCTGTGTTTTTGTGGAGAAACCATGCAGTCATCTCCAGATATTGATGCCTTCTTTGCAGGTCAGCAATGGACTGTGGTACGAGGTGGACGATTCGCCTATGGTTTTTCGTGACATCGACACAGTTCTCAGGCAGCAAGCCTATTTACTCTTTTATTTCAGGTAAGAACAAGTATTTAACCGTATTCACAATACGTTTCCTTTTCCTGGTTTTGCTATTTTTCTTCTCATGCTCCTGAGTGTTTCTTTTTCTGTCACAGCAGACAATTACTACCTGCCTCATTTGGTGCTGTAAAACCTGAAGCGTCATTCCTCGTCTTTCCTTGCTGAGCTTTAGGCTTCTGCTCTGGTGTAAACTGCTACTTGTCTGCTATCTGAATCTGGCTAATGTTTTAAACTGAAAGAGGGTAGTTTTAGATTATATAGTAGGAAGAAATTTTTTATGGTGAGGGTGGTGAGACACTGAAGAGGTTGCCCAGAGAAGTTGTGGATGTCCCCTCCCTGGAAGTGTTCAAGGCTGGGTTGGATGGGGCTTTGAGGAACCTGATCTAGTGGAAGGTATCCCTGCCCATGGCAGGAGAGATGGAACTAGATGATCTTTAAGGTCCGTTCCAACCCAAACCATTTGACGATTCTATGATTCGATGAAATGGAGGCCGTAGGTGGTATAAAGACATGGTGTTCCTCTGAAACAGGCAGACCTGGTGGGAAGACCGCCATTGAATTTCCCATTTGTAGACTTGGTCACGGCTTCTCTCTGTCGTAGAAACTGCTCCAAGAAAATGACTGAACCCCAGAGGAGGCTGCAAGAACAGCCCTAAATGGAGATGACTCTTTTTTTTTCA